>NC_058130.1:701049976-701148899 GCF_016433145.1 Gracilinanus agilis
CTTTCTCTGACTCTCTATTACCATCACAAAAACAAACATACCATTTGGTATCCCTTCAAATGCTAATCAATAACTCCCAAGAATTGAGACACTGTAACTTTAGCATAGTGCTCATTATAAGATTCAGTTCATAGTACAAATTGGTAAACTGAGGTAACCACTGAGTATTGAACAAAACCCATGGTACAGTCAGGTTTACAATGAGCTTTTGCTTACATTCAAACAACACTTAAAGCACATGTTTTAGCAACAATTTACATAAAAATCATACTTAAAGGAATATCATAAAGCAAGTAGTATTACAGGGTCTATTTTCAATTACAAGATTTGAAACCTTTTAAGCACTATAAACCTTAAAGAAAGCCTTTTGACAAGTAGGCTGTTTATCTAATTTCAAGACCAGGAAGTGAAATGTAATAATGAAGTTAGTTAATTTTAATACACTGAGATGAAAAACCATTTATGATAACTTTTAAACCCAAAAAATATTTTTAATCAATTTAAACAGATACACCTCTGGCCACACCTTGATAGCCTAAGCCCAGAGGATCTCAGACAGACCCCCCACTCACTAAATGCCTGAGTGCAAGGAGTCATGTCCACGTCTTTGAAAAGGATACTTCTAAGCTAAACTTGGAGTCCTCTCATCCTCAGGGCCTCCTTCTTGAACCCAGGGGTTCACCATTTGCACCCCTATAACAACTGTACTGCTAAAAAAAGAACCTGTTTTACAAGATATCCATGACTTTTCTATCAGCTTTTACTTGCTTGAACATCTCTTTAAAACTCTGAAGTATACAATTAAAATATCCTCATCTTTAAACTCTTTAAGATCTTACTTATGTACTGTGTTGCTATATCAGTTCCTAAGTATCAAAGTGGAACAATTAAAAGTATTTCTCTCTTTTCCTTCCTGTTTGCAAGGAAGGGTTTATGAGCAATTTACCCTAAGGCTGCCCGGCTTGATTTAGGTTTTTATGACTTAACAACCTTGTCTCTTATCTCTCTTTACCAAGTGAGATCACCTACAATTTAAAATTTAGCATGTACCAAAATCTTCATATTAAATTATTTTCAACAAACTTTAGTTTGAACTCCACAACTTCCAAATAACTTTAAGTCCTTTAGCAATCTTTCAGTATGTAAACAACTGAATTTCAAAGCCATTTACTTTCAGACCTCTGTTTAAACAGAATAGAACCTCTAATTCAGTTTCTTTTTACCTCAAAGCATTGTTTACATAACTGATTAAATTCCATCAATATTATTTTGATTTACCATTTGTTCTAGAATTCACACCTATTATTTCTTTATCAATTACTCTTATTTCCTCTGGCTTCTCTTCCTTTACCATTATTGCAAAAAAAGAGGAAAGTTACTATATTTAATTGCATGTGATCCTATTAGCTTCTTGGGCTGGTCAAATTTTCTCTTGTTAATTTCATACAGCTCATATATTCTTAACCTATTGAAAACTTAATTCTCTTTATAGTCCAAATGCATACATATTTTGTATTCATTCATCATTACTTTCTAGCAATTTGACTCTAAATGCATGTTAATCTCTAGATCACAAATTCCTTCTTATACATTGCACACATTTTTACCAAATTTTCAGTACCTGTATTATTAAAACCCATGCACAGATTAACCACTTTAAAAACTTCTTGTGTATCATATGATTACATGTTGCTAGTTCTGACAGCACATACATTAAAAGAACATCTCATTTTAAAATCCCAAGTTTAAATTCTAGAATAAGTTCTCAATAATAACATTACAACTTTTTCTGAATGACTTTTACATCTACAAAGTAGCCAATACAATTTTTGACCTTATAGAATAAACATTGCCTCTCTGTGTCAGACTGGCTATTAACCACATTTAGACAATTCTCAATTCACTGAAACCAAGGCTTAACAAACTTCTAACCATGAGTTTTTGTGCTCAATAAAATCTGGTTAATATTTCACATTTGACTGACAAAACATTTACCACAATAAATAAAATTACATTGTACCATATCAACATCATTAGCAATCCTCAACCCTTAAAATCAGATCTTAAGTGAAAATGCTTCCAATTGTGGAGTAAAATCTCCCTTTTCTGCTCCGAATTTTTCTCTTTTTCACTCCTTTGGGGGCCCATCCAAAGGAAGAAAGAGGAAAAATCATTGAACAGATATTTTCTTTTGTCCTCTGCTGAGGATTTTTGACTGTGGGAAGTTCAGTCTTTCAACTCCCCCTCTTTTTTTTTTGTAATGTCCAATTTAAGAATACATAGAGACAAGACTGTGACAAAGACAACAATAAACAAAAACATACAACCTTATGATAAGCATGCTTTAAAAGGAAAAAATCAGTTCTTTAGGATCCATGTTTAAAAAGAAATATTTGCAGTGAGGAAGCTCATTAAAACAGTTGCAGCACACTGGCCCCTTCAACTGAGGGTACTCAGGTACAGCCATCAGCCATCTGATTGGCTGAGCTGACTTCCTTGTCCCCTAACTCTCCCTGTGCTTTACATTCTGATTGACCAAACTTGTCTCTCTTTTTGGCTGTGATTTCTAACAAATGCTTCTTATAGCACCTAAACAAACTGCTATCTGCTAACAGTGGGCATTGGAAGTGAGCTGTTCATTAAGCTGGCTGTGTTTCTTAAGAAAAGAACTTTGAACTTTCAAATCCCCTCCTGTTCAGATGTTAAATCTGCCTCCAGGTCTGAGAGGTTTATTTAGAATCCTCTCCCTATTCAAATATTGTCTGCTGCCGGAGTAGCACAGTTCCTCCAGTCTGGGAGGTGAGAAATGTAGATGTGGGAAGGGGAATTGCTGAATGTTTGCAGTTTTCCCCTCTGAACTCGCCTTGAAGCTGGGGAAACCAGCAAGCACCAGGTTGACTCTCCCTGGCTCATGATAAGGACGGAAATAACACCAAAGACACAGACCCAGCCAGGACACACAAAAGACGAACTAAGGACGGTTTAAACCTGACAGATTCCTGACTGGCCAAGACAACACAAGACAAAGGTGCGCACGCTCACACTCACTTGCCTGGGGGAGCCCAGACAGATCCCAAACAATTAATATGGGGATCCTGCCTCAGTCCTCTCTCTCCTCCCAACCTCCAGTGCGTCCACTGGCCTTCCTCAGGGGACTCGAACCCCTGACTTGGGGCCTCAATCCCCAAGAAAATCCGGCTGGACTCGAACCAACCGGACGGACTCCAAAGACAAACTTCGAACCTTTTGCTTTGGGGTCCTGTGAGGCCTCAAACCTCACCAGTTCCCGTAGTAATTCCAAGGGAATAGAGAGATCAATTGGTCTACATGGCCTGCCAGTCACACACAGCACTTGCTCCCAGGGTTTCCGACCTTTGTCCGCATGGATCAAAAGGAACTGCGTACTTTCCCCAGTCCTCTCTCAGAAACAGGTAGAAGGGGTGCCTGTGGGTGGTAAGCTTGGCTTAGGTTCCTCCGTATCAATCCCAGAGTGGCGGGGCAAGCCGAAACACTTAGCTGTATGCTTACCAGGGCATCACCTTCCCATCAGTTCAATCACACATCCACACACATGCAGAAGGGGGCCTGTGGCAGGCTTCCTCCTCATGCAATGCAAGCACACAATCACACAACCACATGCACAGGCCACTCAACCCCAGATCTCCTCACCCTCTTGGCTCTTCTGGCAGCGGGTCCTTTCCTGGCCATGAGAGACGAGCCCCCATATGTTGTACCCAAATTTTAATACCTAACCCAGGTTCGATCATGGCCAGAGGAAGAACCACACTGACAATGCAATATGCAAGAAGAGGCTCATTCTTTACTAGCAATAATAGCTAGGGTCGCTAGGCAGAGAGGCATGCCTGAACGACCCCTTGGAATTCTCAGCCAAGAGTTTATATAGAAATGTTTGGGGAAGGGGGTTGGTACATCAAGGTAGTGTCAGGGACAGGTGGTCAGGAAGCATCTGGGGAGGGGGGTTTCAGGGTCAGGGGGCTGGAAGCATTTGGCAAACATACATTAAATAGGCAAATATTGTAAAGCAGGCAAACATAGACAAACATTCCTCAAGACATCAGATAAGATAGCTTCAGTTTTAGGTTTATGATAGGGGGAGATAAGGAAGACTGTGCTGGGAAACCTTGGGGGCTGGGGGTAGCTTGTCCAGGCCAGAAATAGTTCAGTAGACTGCCAGACTGATTTTTAAATCCAACACATCCAGAGAAAGAACTGTGGGAGTAGAAACACAGAAGAAAAACAACTGCTTGATCACATGGGTCATGGGGATATGATTGGGGATATAGACTCAAAATGATCACCCTAATGCAAATACTAATAATATGGAAATAGGTCTGGATCAATGACACATGTAAAACCACGTGGAATTGCTCATTGGCTACGGGATAGGGGTGGGAAGAGGGGAGGAAAAGAACATGAATCATGAAACCATGGAAAAATATTCTAAATTTTTTAATTAAAATTTTTCAAGTCTAAAAAAAAGATAAGGATCCCTAAAGGCCACATATTGACTTAGAAAACCACATACTCGTATCATGTTTTACTGTATTTGCTTATTTTGTTAAATATTTCCTAATTACATTTTAATCTGGTTTGGCCCCTCTCAGGAGTGTTATCAGCTCCCAAAAGCTACACATTTGATACTTGTATTGTAGTAGCCAGAGTGCTACATTAGGTATCCAAAAACAATAGGGTTCCCATGCTCCCTTAGATACTAACTTAATTACCATAGCAAATTTCCCCATCAGTAAAATAGGGTCATTGTGAAGATGAAATGAGAAGCAATTTGCAAACATTAAGGGATCATATCAGCGTCAGCTCTTATTATTCCCCTGTGGGGTTTTTATGGTTCTTTTATCTGAATCTAATTTTATTCACATAAGGGACTACCAGTCAGGAAATCCCCTTTTCCCAAAGGGGATCAGAAACTAGTCTGCAATTTATAGTATGAGAGAGTGTCCTGGGGGCACTGAGGGTTAAATGACTTGGCCAGGATTACATAGCCAGTATTTGACAGCAGTTGAGACTTGAATTTAGGCCTTAATAACTCTAAGCCTGAAAACCCCGATGAGCCTTTCAGCTTATTAAAGACTTACCCAGGGTATCTAACTATTTATTGTGAATTGTAATCAGTCCTAGGGCCCTTAATCAAAGGAGGAACAGCAAAGTATTTCCTCCTTGCCCCCTACTCCCATCACCAGAAGACTGATAATTACTTTTCTCCTCCCTATCCACTAGGATTGAGGCCACATGAAAAGACAAGAGCAGTCATGAGGAAGCACATTCAGCCAGGAATGCTCTTTGTTTTGTTCCATTTGCCCTTGAGATTCTGTCTTTTCTTTTCATTAACATGGGAGGAATGGGTACATTTGGTTGCTAGTGAGTTAAGTAATGAGGCTGACTTCCAGGTAAGTTAGCAGCAAATGACTGGGAACTGAAACCACTCATAAGAGGCTGGCTGTGATGGCAGTCACAGCCCAAGAAACACTTTCTAGTGTCAACTGGACTTTCTGCAAATTTTTGCCCCTGCTCCCTTGAGAACTCAAGTATCAAACACACCTGTTTGGACTGGACTATAGATCTTGAAGTGTTTGGTGACCCCAGTTTGGGTGGGACTGGAAGACAGAGTCAAAGGTTGAGTACCCTTATTTGTCATAGCAGCTTCTCCCATTGCATTAAAAGTCCTCTCTCAGGAACCCTAGTTTTTGGTTTGACCTTTTCCTTTTGTATTCATAGTAGTTGACCTCTCCCTGATGCCCAGCTTCTGGATATGTCCTCTTTGCAGCTTGCTGGCAGCTTATCTATGCATACTTTCTGTACCAAGTTCTCCAGACAGTATAAAAGACCCCCAAGTTCTGTCACTCTTTGGGGAATCATCTGGCGCCATGCATTCTCCCATAGATACTTTTCCCAGAGCCCTTGGCTTTGTGTGGTTTTTAGGCACTTGGCTGTGTGGCAGCTGAAATTGAACACTATCTTTTTCCTGATTAAAGACTTGTTTTTTTGCTGACTTCTTTAGTAGTTCTGTGTTATTTCCAAGTTAACACTACCAGCCATTGGGGCCCCAGGTCAGGAAAAGCAATAAGACTAGACATACCCTGTCTCCCAATGGATTTTTGGGATACACATTCCTAGGTTTAGAGAATAGAAGAGATGACAGAAGAGCTAAATGAGACTAGAATTAGAGAAGGCAATCTGATACCAGAGAGGCAGGTCCTAACTGAGCAGAGAGCCAGAACAACTGACTGGGGAAAGAGGACTTATACTCCCTTTTCTCCCTTGTTTGCACTATCCTGGACCAGGATCTAGAACTGAGCCCTGGACCCCAATATTGATTGATATATTTTATTTTTATATCATTTGCATTTCCTACTATATTGTTATTCTCCTAACCCATCTCAGAGTGCCATCCCTTATTTAAAAAAAAAAAAAAAGTTAAAGGGGCAGGGGAGTAGTTAAAAAAAAAACAACATCAGGATGGACTTTATATACAGTGTTTCACACCCAGAGTTTCCCACCCCTGTAAAGAAGAAAAGGAGATACAGTCTTATATTCTCTTCTTTGGAACCAAACTTGGGTCATTATAATTTCACAGCTTTCAATTTCAAATGTTTTGTCGTTGCTGGGTTGTTGTTGGGGTTCCCCCCAATTTATATTGTTTCTCTTATAGTATACATAGCCCTCTGGTGGTTTGAGATCCCCCAGAGGTGCAATGATCCCTACTCTTCCCCAGAATTCTAGGAGTGATCCTAAGAATGGTTGAGGTTTCTAGTCCTATTGCCCATGAGCCCCCACCAATGTGATTCCCACTAATTATCAGCCAGACTTAAACAGAAAGTGTTTACAAAGCAGTTGTAGCAAAAATAATTATTATAAAACAACTGTCCCCTCCTAAAATGGGGACTGTGATCTCTTGTATTCACAAGGTCTCTAGGGAGAGTGGGCTCACTTATAGTAAACTGGAGTGAAGCACATTGGTGGGAAACCTATATAATGAAGGAGTAATGGTTCAGTAATGGTTACTGAAAGTCTTTTTCCCTCTTTGTTGGAGTACTTATGAAATTCCCAGCCTCCATGAAGATTTTTAAGCTGTTTTTCCTCAATATGTTTAGTCTGTCTTTCTGTGTTTCTCAGCTCCCACAGCAGGCATAGCCATAGATGCTCCATAGAGACTGATACTGGTCCCACTGGACACCATTATCAATGCCAATGGACCTCCAAGTCTTCCAATCTTGCAAAGTTCTCAAAGGTATAACACATTCCATTCTTTCTCTGGATACTCAGTTACCTTTTCTCAAAAGACATCTTCCATTTGCCCTAGTTAAATCTCCCTCTACTTTCAACTATATGTATTCTATTTGTCCAGTATCATCAGCAACATGAGCAAGGGCCAAAAAATTCCCAAATTTGGAATCTACTCCTATTTGACTAACTTGCTCTAAATTAGTTTGCAGAGGGCAGTGTGCGGAACATTAATTTAAATCCTAGAGCATTTGGGTGGCTCAGCAGATTGAGAGTCAGACCTACAGCAGGAGGCCCTGGGTTTGAATTTGACCTAAAACCCTTCCTAGTTGTGTGACCCTGGGCAAAACATTAAATCCCCATTGCCTAGCCCTTGCCATTCTTCTGCCTTAGAACTAATATACAGTATTGGTTTTAAGACAGAAGGCAAGAGTTTGTTTTTTTAATAAATAAAATAAAATAAAATAGCTTGCTATTTAGTATAGGGCCCAAGAGGCATAACTTGATCTTTTTTCTTTTCTTTTCTTTTCTTTTAAAACCCTTACCCTCTGTCTTGGAATCAATATTGTGTAATGGTTCCAAGACAGAAGGGCTAGGCAATGGAGGTTAAGTGACTTGCTCAGGATCACACAGCTGGGAAGTGTCTGAACCCAGATTTGAACCTAGGACCTTTCATCTTTAGGCCTGGCTCCCAATCCACTTAAAAGACATTTCCTATGGGATACCATCCAATGACCCAAATCCCCTATGAGCCTTTTAACTGATTAAAGACTTAGTCATACCTAGTTTATTTTGAACAATTAATGGATTCAACTGAGATATCGAGACTTCTGTGAATAACTGGGATGGGAGACCTCTATTTTTACATGTATATGGTTTTTTTTCTCTTTCTGCTTACTTCTTTTTGTATCAGATCATATGTCTTCACATCCTCTATATTTCTCATGTTCCTCATTTCGTACATCTCAATAATATGTCAATTTATTAGCCATATCCAAATTGATAGATTGTTTCCAGTTCTTTGTTATAACAAAAATTGCTGCTAAAATATTTTTATGTATATGGTACCTTTCTCTTTAACTCTTTAGGGTATACACCTAATAGTGGGATCTCTGGGTCAAAGGGGAGGGACATTTTAGTCATTTTTTTTTCTTACTTCCAAATTGCTTCAAGAATGGTTGGATCAGTTCACAGCTCCACTAACAGTATATGAATGTACAGGTGTTTCATTCCTGCTAATCTGTTGAAGTCTACAAGATAATGGAGGTTGAATATGTATAGTAAAAGAATCTTTTATCTACAATATGTTTTTAAAAACCCTGAAGAGAAAACAGCACTGGCAGCTGTAATTATGTACCACCTAGTGGACAAAATTATAAGTTACATTCTAAGTGATCAATGGTAAAGTGTCAGAGTGCCTATGTGTTTTCCAGTAAGGCAACTGTTCCTACTTCTTTTGGTTCCACAAATCCCTTTTAACAAAAACAACAGGGGGCAGCTAGGTGACTCAGTGGATTGAGAGCCAGGTCTTCAGATGAGAGGTCCTAGGTTCAAATCTGACCTCAGATACTTCCTGGTTGTGTGTGACCTTGGATAAGTCATTTAACCCCCATTGCCTAGCCCTTACCACCTTTCTGCCTTGGAACAAATACACAGTATTGATTCTAGTAAGGGTTGGTTTTTTTTAATGTCTTGTGAACTTTCTGGATAATTTTATATACTACTCAGAATATTCTCTTAAACTAATTCATAAAGTTCTTATAATAACTAAGATGATAATTTTTTAAAGTTTAATTTTCATTTTTTTTACCAAGTACATGTAATAACAAATTTCCACATAAGTTTTCCAAAGTTATATGATCCAAACTGTCTCCTTTCCTCCTTTCCACTCCCCTCCCAGAGTTGGAAAATAATTCAATCTTGGTTATACATGTTTATCACACAAAACGTATTTCCATATTGTTCATTTGTATAAGTGAAGAACCTTATAAGCCAAACCCCACAACATATGACCAAATAAACAACTGAAAAATCATATGCTTTCATCTGCATTCCTACTCCAATAGTTCTTCCTCTGGAGGTGGATAGCATTCTTTGTCATAAGTCCCTCAAAACTGTCCTAGATGATTGCTGAGAGTAGCTAAGTCTATCACAATTGATCATTCCACAATATTTCTGTTACTCGTGGTTTGTAGTTAGTACAACAAACATACAATTGCTTTCCTGGTTCTGCCTATTTCACTCTGCAACAATTCATGTAGGTGTTTCCATCTCTTTCTGAAACCATCCTGTTTATCATTCCCTAGAGCACAACAGTATTCCATCACCAACATATACCACAATTTGTTCAACTATTTCCCAATTGATGGACATCCCTTTAGCTTCCAATCCTTGGCCACCACAAAAAGAGCCATTATAAATATTTTTGTACAAGTAGATCCTTTCCCTTTGTTTTTATCTATTTGGGATACAGATCTAGTAGTTACTGGATCAAAAGTATGCATTATTTTATAGCCCTGTGGGCATAATTCCAAATTGCCTTCCAGAATGGTTAGATCAGTTCACAACTCCACCACCAATGCATTAGTATTCTAATTTTACCACATCCTCTCCTAAAATGATAATTTTTGCCTAAAGATGCTCATGATGGCTTTGAATCACCATAAAAGCAAATCTAAATACTTCAAATATATGCAGCTTTCTGTCACAGAGTAAGAAATAACATAACTTCTTCTGGGAAATTATTTAATGATTAAGATATCATTAAAGGATTTTTAGCACAGATCTCTTAGGCCATGAACCACTAAATGGAGATCATTTTTATAAGCTTACAAAAAGCAGAGCGTCAGTCATCCGATAAACATTTATTTAGTGCTTACTATGTGCCAGGCACTGTACTAAGAACTGAAGATACCAAAAAAAAAAAAAAAAAAAAAAAAAAAAAAAAAAAAGACAAGTTCTTGTCCTCTAAGAGCTCACAACTTACTGGGGGAAGACAATACATAAAAAGAAAATGGAGGTTGGGTTAGAAGAGTATGATGAAGTTCAAGGAGTGTACTTAGGTGGGAAATGATGAGATGGCTGCCCTGGCACCTTTCATAAATGAAGGATCTTGAAGGAGCTCTTCATTGTCTACCTACCACCAAGTTGTTGTTATACATATGTAGTATATATATATAAGTTGTTATTGCTGCTACATGTAACACAAAGATGTGCACTGAGTGAACATGAAACCTGTTCCTCTACCACATATACAAGGGCAAAGTCATTAAAAATGTATCCAAATACACTTAATAATAATTATTAATAAAACATTTAATAACTCAAAATAGTCCAAACTGCATGAAACCCAAGTTTACCAACCCTTTCTATTTTCCAAATGCCTTATTATCATCTACCATCACCTGGCTCTGAGTTTCAGAGAAGCTGAGCAACTGCACAAAAGGGAATTCACTCTGTCAGAGGTCCCGAGCATATCCTCAAGCTCCAAGGTACCAAAAGTAACAGATGTTACTGCTCAGGATTCAGACTCTTAACTGGGTACTTATTCCATATACAGGGTTATCTTCTAGGTTTCATCATTTCATACTCTTTAAATCTTCTGGGGCACATAGAAACCTGGATATTCCTGGAAAAAACTATGGTACCCTCTCCAGTAAGGGATGCTTTTTCTTTTATGACCCCCTCATTAGTGTAGCTCTGAAATATAATCAAAATCACTTCTGAGCTACCCATAAGTACTATCAATAGTACTAACAAAAACAATGAGTAACATATTTGTTTTTTGTTGTTTGTCATGTCCAGCTCATCATGATCCTATTTGGAGTTTCTTAGCAAAAATGGAGTGGTTTGCCATTTCCTTCTCCAATTCATTTTATAGATGAGGAAACTGAGGTAAATGGAGTAAAGTGACTCGCCCAGGGTCACCCAGCTAGTAAATGTATGAGGTCAAATTTGAACTCAAGAAAATAAGTCTTCCTGATTCCAAGCCCAGTGCTCTATCTACAAGCATCACCTATTTGCCCATACCTACCCAAGTAGAATACTTACTCACACCAAAAGGATGCAAGAAAATATGTGCTTCTTCTTACTTGCCACCACTGAGTCCCATGCAAAATATGGCTTTTTTTAAAACCCTTACCTTCCATCTTAGAATCACTACTGTGTATTGGTTCCAACGCAGAAGAGTGGTAAGGGCCAGACAATGGGGGTCAAGTGTCTGAAACCAGATATGAACCTAAGGCCTCCCAACTCTAGGCCTCGCTCTCTATCCACTGAGCCACCCAGCTGTCTACATAAATAAAACTTTAAGAGAAAACAAAACTGCAACCCAGGCATTTCTATCCAGAATACAGATAGGTTCCAAATGTTTCAGGAAGATATTTTATACTAAAGTAAACAAAGGAATATGGATCCAATTGAAAATGCTACAATCTAGGATAAACAGATGTAATGTATTTGAGTATTCCAATTAATAACAATAATAACCACAATAAAAATAATAGCAAACATTTATACAGCCACTAAAGACAGCCAGGCATTATGCTAAGCACTTTATAATTAGATAATGATAAACTTGGGGGTTCGTTGAATTCCTTTGGTATCAGGAACTGTGTTCATGAATTCATCAGTCATTCTAGGTGTTTTAATTTCTATATTTCCTCTTTTCTTTGTGGAAAAGGGGTCCAGTTTTTCCAGGTTGAATCATACCTCCTTACTCCCACCTCTATCACCAAATACATGCACCCATCTTGGGCCAGGGAGAGAAAAATGTAAATTCTTTGCTCCTTTCTGTTTCTTTCAGATATTTCCTTTACCCTTACCACTTAGCAAACCCTCCCCTTAGGAAGTTCATTCTGTCTATCTTTCTAGACCACCCAAACCATATCCTTGCCAAAGTCTTTTACTAGCCTGTAGTTTGGTCTCCCTCCTAAATTAAGGAGTTCTATACCTACCTGGTTCACAGACTTCCTCTCCATCAATCCCTGAACCCATTTTCAAACATTTCAATATCTGGGCTGGTTTTCCCTCTAATGCCCTGGCCTCCTTAACTGCCATGATCTATATCTTCATTTCACTTCATCCATTCCCATGGATCAATCACATCTGAGATCTTACTATTACCCCAATCTCTATAATCTTTTGAAGTCTGAAATTCCTTTCTCTGGCTATCACCTCCTTTTACTCCTCATTTCAGTAGAAGTCCTTGGGGCAAGGGCTGTCTAATTTTTGTTTTTCTTTCCCTAGCACCAAGTACAGTGCCTGGCACAGTGTATATACTTTAAAAATATTTAATAAATTGAATTCATTTGAAATTTCTATATTTATTTCCTGAGCAAAAGATTTTTTTTTACTAGTCTACCCCTGGTCACTCTGAACAGAATTTACAGATCTGTTCTATAATCCAGTGCTCACTTTAAAGTTCTCAGAAAAGGAAGCAGCTAAGTAGTGTAGTAGATAGTGTACTGGACATGGAGAAAAGAAGACCTAAGTTCAAAACTGCCTCAAATACTTATTGGCTCCATGATCCAGGGAAAGTCACTTAATCTCTCAGTTCCCCTACTGTAAATTGATATCTGTATTTACCTCCTAGAGTTAAATGAAATAATATTTCTAAAATACTTAGCACAGTCCCTGGCATATAGTGTGTTACATAAGTCAACTACATATTCTTCTTTAATCATTATCTAACTATCCTCTCTTCTTGCTAAACAAATTAAAGAGGAGGTAGAGGGGAGGGAACAAAGAGAAAGATAAGACTTCAAAATGATAGACTTCTTTTCTTAGTATTCATGATGTCTTTAATGATTAGTTCTAAAAATTTCTCAAGAATTAAAATCAAGATCCCTGAGTAGACTTAACATTAATTATGAAATGAATTTGGGAGGGAAAACTAATACCTTGGATGAGCTTTATTTCCAGCTCCAAAAAAGATTTAAAGGAGGTTGAAACAATTGGCTAAAACTAATAGCATAAAAAACTGAAAATGGATAAATAGAAAGTCTCATTCTGGGGTTTAAGAAATAATCCAGACAAGTATAGAAGTGATGAGACATAGCTAGATATCATTTCTAGCCATATCCTAAGTTCCAGAGGGTTTTAGTAAACTGCAAACTCAGCATGAGTCAGTAAAGTGGATAGCAAAAGTGCTAATGTTATCTGAAACTTTCTTAATAAAGGCATAGTTTACAGAAAGGAGGAAGTGGCAATCCTTTTTTAATCTTCTACAATCATAATTCTTCCAGCGTATTAAATACGGTTTTGAAATACACTTTTAAAATGACATTGACAAACCGAAATATGCCAGGAAAGAGAATGGCCATAATAATAAAAAGGATAGAGACCCTGCCATATGAGATATACTTGAAGGAACAAGTTAGTGGGTCATTTATAAGATGATGAGAGATGAAAATTGTTCTGCAGAGGACCAAACAAGGACCAACAACAGGGACACTTCTAGGGATGGAGCACATACTCCCTTTCCAAGGTAGCCCATCTACTTCATTATGGGACAGCTCTGTTTGCTAGGATGTTCACCACCACATTAAGCCAAAGATCCATCCCAGATCCTTAGATGCTGAATGTTATCTCCACTCAGAGCCAATGTCTAAGAAGAAATTAGATCATCACTTGTTTAGGAATATTGCCAAAGAAATTCTTACTTAAGAATTAGTTGGGCCACATGACTTCTGGAGTTCCTTCCAGCTCTGATATTCTAGGATCCTATAACAAAGTTCACTTGAAAAATTCAACTCAGCAGCAATTGGCTTGTGATAAAATTTTGGCCAAAGTGTCCTACATTCATTGCAGAGGTAGGAGAATGCTGTACATGTCGTCAGACATGGTGAATGTTTTGGTTGTTATTGCTGAACTATTTTTCCTTATTTGTCACTGCAAATCTTTGTTTCAAGGTGAAAGTCATTGAGTTGGGGGAGGGAATAAATCTATTCAGAAATTAAAGTTATGGAAAAACAATAGCAAAAAAAAATAAACTTCAATCATGGTCAGAGATGCCAAGGACAATTTGTTCCGTGGTGAACACAGCAATATTAACACAATCTGGGAATCAGGGCAGCCAAGAGACAGGAGAAGGCAGTAACTATTGTCATTGAGTCTAAGAAGGGCTCTGTCTCACTCTCACTCCAAGATTACCTGCAAACATCAGAAAAAAATAAGGCAATCCCAGACCTCCACATGTTTTTAGGAAGGTCTTTATCTTGGGCTTATACATCTAGATTGTACAGGCACAAAGGAGAACCCCCTTCATGGCAGGTCTGGTGCTCCTATGTGACTTTCCCTGTGTGTCTCTATTCCCCTGTATCGCATATATGTCCCTAGGAAAGCCCAATATGTCAGGCCATGACAAATCTTCAGAGCACACTCCAAGTCGAAAGGTGACTCACCTTTGATAAGAGGTCAATACAATCTCCACATTTCCTTAGCCCTTTTCCATATCAGAGGTCCTGCTTCCCAGTCAGGTACTGGAGTCTGGGGATGCCAGCTGACAGCTTGATGGTCAGGTTCAGGGAAACGGGAGAGGAGCCTGGCCCTTTAAGGTCTAATTTGAGACTTGGTGCCAGATCGATGGGCAAAGCCCCCCTGGGGCTTTGCCAGATGGAAATGAATCAAAGAGGTGTCAAGGACCCAGGAGGCATGCTGTGTTGAACAAGAAATGGAAGCAAAAGTACCCTGGGGAAAGGGAGGTTTCTCAGTAATAAATGCAGGAGCTGAGCCGTCTGGTAAGAGGTAGAAGTCCAGAACAACCGAAGAGAGAAGACTTAGAAGGGTAAGAGGGGAGAAACCCATTGAAATAGAAGAGACGAAGACTTACAGAGGCAAAGGGGAAGAGAAGCCCCAAAACAGAGCCTCTAAGGGACAAAGGCAGAGAGGAGGGCAATTAAGAATGGACTGGGAGAGGAGAAAGAATGGAGGGATGACAGACGGACAGATAAAGAGAGGGAAGGGCAGAGCCTGAAATGAGGCACAGCACAGGGGCCTGGCAGGGTGGACACTCTACAGTCAGGGTTCTGCCCCGACGCACCGGGGGACCGGAAGCGCAGCCAGGTGTCCCTCCGTGGGTAACTCTCCGCAGGCCCGGGCTCTGAGGGCGGCCCCCAACCTAGGAAGACTCGCCCCCTCCCCCATTAGAGAGGAGGGGATGGGCCTCGCCTGGAATGGACCAGAAGACTGTCTGCCTCCGCCAGCCGCCAGGTGGAGCTGTTAGGAGCGCGGGCAGAAGAGGCAGCGCTGAGGAGGGAAAACGGAGGTAGAGATCTGAAGGTTCTTGGGGGAGAATCGGACCAAAAGGGTGAGGCAGTCGGTATGGGTTCAAATCCTAACCCTCTGCCCCTACGAGGAGGCGGATGGGAGCCCCAGGCCAGGGGTCAGGTCTGGCCTTGTCAGCGACAAACACCCGGGGCGGTCTGGACAGGGCTCCTGCTGCTTCGCCTAGGGAGACCCCTGCGCTGGGGCGCCCGAGGGCCTCTGGCTGGGACAGTCTTTGATCTAAGGGACTCAGCCCCTAAGCTCCAAAAGCCTGTGTTCTGTGTTCAAAGCTTACTCCCGGTCCTGAGCCTCCGTGGTGTGGGCCGAAGCCCCTCCTGGCCGTGACATCCTCTGTTCTACGTCCTAGACCTAAGCCTACCCTCAACTCTATTATCCTATATTCTAAGGTCCCTCCCGGTTCTGCCACGTTGTGCTCTATATTCTAAGTTCCCTCCTAGCTCTAGCATTCTAGCATTCTGGGGCCATTCAGGCTGCCCTGACAACAACCTTCCCTCAACAGATAGCATATACAAAAAAGGAGCTACTCTGTGAATGTAGGGGAGAGAGGGTCTGATAGATGTCCTGATGGGGTAAATAAACAGCCACACTTTCTCTCTGCAACCAACCTACATCACTAGGCAGGTCTTCCTTCTTGTCCAGTCCCTTCCCTTCCCATTCTCTCTCCCTACTTCCTTCTTTCCTCAGGCTTTTCTTCCTTTCCCCCTCCCATTTCTCACCTTCTTCTCTCCTTTCTCCTTACTCATCCCCCTCATTCTCTATCTTTCTTTTTCTTGACTTTACTATCACCCCTCATCTCCTTTCTCTTCCCTTCTCCTTTGTGTCCCCCCTTCCTCCTTTTCTCCCAGAATCACATAGAGTCTGAGTTGGTAAGGAGCCTCAGAGACCACCCCACACTTGGCCAATATCCCTTAATAGCATCTCTAATAAGTGATCTTGCCTTAAACACCCTTTCATGAGAGAGAATCCAATACCTACCCTTGCCATATAAGCCCTTTATACTTTTGGAGAGTTCTAATTCTTACAAAATCATTATTCTGTCCCTCCCCTCTACCCTTGTCCTCTTCCCTCTCCCTCTGTCCTCAGTAATCTGGGTGGAGTGCCCCATTTCTAGGCATGACTCATACCAAAGATCTAGAGTCCCTCCTCATCATGGGAAGTAGTTTGTAGGGCAGAGGGCTGTGGGGATAATTCTGTCCCTTCCCTTTTGAGAATTTCCCCTGATTAGTCACCTCTGACCCATCTCCAGCCCCCATTCTGCTGCAAAAATCTCATTGTTTTTAGCTTTGTGGCCTTTCTCCTAGTTAGAACAAATGATTTCTTTCATATGGGCACTTCTGCCACTTTATACAGATTGCAATTAATTCATTGCCAGTCATTGGAACAGAGATTTGGAGCTGGAAGGAAACTTAAAGGTCATGGGTCCAACCTCCTCATTTTCTATATAAGGAAACTGAGGCTTCAAAAGAGGAACTATTTGCCCAAAGTCTCCCAATTAGAAAGTGGCAGAACTAGATTTGCCTGACTCCAAGTCCATAATGCATTCCACCATGCCAACCTACCTCCAATCATGTTTACAATTCACAACTAGACTCGATGTTTCTCAACAAATTCCTATCCATTTTCCATCTAGATTCTAGAATAACCTGCATAAGAGATAAGTTTAACCATGGCACTTCTCTATTCAGAAATTTTCAGTGATTCCAACATAGCTTGCTATGGTCAAAAAAATTCATCACCAACTGGTGGTGAGCCTCTTTGATCTACTCAACTCAACACATGCCTACTATATACAAAAAGACAAAAATTAGATAGTTCTTGCTTTCAACAGTGGTATATAGCAGATAAAAAGTAAATATTAGATCATTGAGAAGGGCAAGAGTAAAATAAACTGAAGGGATTAGGAAAGGCTTCCATTAGAAAGTAGCACTCGGGCACTTGAACCATAAAGGAAATCAAGAATTAAGGAGGGAGGGAATCCAGGAGCCCATCTTCACCAGGTAGGGACAAAAACATGGAGGCAGGAGATGTCCTGGAAACAACTAATATACTTTGTCTGGAGTGTAGGAAGAAAAATAATGCGTTAAAAGTCTGGAAAAATAGGCTGGAGGCAAGATTGTATGTGCTAAGCTGGGGAGTTTGTAATTTATCCTAAAGGAAATAGAAAGCCACTTGAAAAATCTCTGAGCAAAGAAGTTCCACATTCTGACCTATGCCTTTAGAATATTACTTTGGTGATTATGTGGAGGTTAAGTTGGAGAATGGGGAGACCTGAAGCAGAGAAACTAATTAGGAAACTATTACTATTGTAATAGTCCCTTCAAGAGGTAACAAAGGATTGGACTAGAGGGAAGCATGTGAACAGAAAGAAGATGATGGAAGAAGAGATAGAAGAGATGGAAGAAAAGATAGGGTAGAAGTTACAAGGCTTAAGAACTGATTAAATAGTGGGAGGAAGGGAAGATGAAGGAGAGGAGAGGGTCCAAGATGACTGAAGTTTCCAGCCCGGGTAAATGAAACATGATGATGACTTCAATAGAAATAAGCAAGTTTAGAGGAAGGATGGATTGGGCGGGGGGCCTATAACAAATTAATAGAATCACAGATCTAGAGGTGGAAGGACTCTCACAAATTTATAGAATCTAGAGATAGAAGGACTCTCAGAGGTCATCTAATCCAATCCCCTCATTTTACAAATGAGGAAACCAAGGCCCAGAAAGATTAAGTAATTTGCCCATGGCCATGTAAGTAGTATCAGAGGTAGGATTTGAACGTAGGTCCCAGACTTCATTATTTAGGCACAAGGGCCAGCATCACCAAGTAGGGACCAAAGCATAAAGACAGGAAATGAACTACTATGCCCTGGAAATAGCTGGTCCACTTCACCTGGAGTGGAACGGGAATAATATGTTGAAAGTATAGAAAAATGGGCTAGAGGCAAGGTTGTAAGTGACTTATCCTAGAGACAATAGGGAGTCACTGGAAAAATCTCTGATTTCTGAAAAGCTCTTTCCACTATATCGTGTTGGACATGTTGAGATGGAAATATCTATGGAATAGCCAGGTGAAGAGGTCCAGTAGACATCCTCTCTCCCTCCTTGTCTCTCTCCCTTCCTGTCTCTTTCTCCTTCTCTCCCTCTTTTGCTCTCCCTCACTTTTTTCTTCCCTTTCCCTCTCTTCTTCCTCCTCTCTTTCTCTTTCTCTTCTTCCCCACCCCCCATCTCTGTGCTCTTAGCATAAGAGACAAAAACCTTTCCTCCTCCTCTTCCTCCCACCAGGATGCCCAAGGTCTATTTTGTTCTATTATTTTCTAAGACCTAGAGACTCTATGCCTCTCCTTCAAGATAAAAACAAAAATTTTTAAAAGCTAGTCTATCAACTCTGGTTTACCCTTAACAATTAACCCTTAACAAGGATGAACAGGTAGGTCACCCAGCTGGCCTCTCTGGATTTCAGGTATCTCATCTGAGAAGGGAAAGTTGGACTTGATCTCAGTGTCATAAGGCCTGACTCTTGCCTCCTTCACTGACTCATCTCTCTAGGGCATCCACCTTACCCAGCCTTTCTAGCTTCCCATTGCACTGCCTTCCCCCTGTGCTCCCTCCAGTATTCTCTGGCTTTTTGTTTTTCCCCTTCTTTCTTCATCCTAATCCTGTTACCCAGGTTCTTTAACATCCAAGAGGATCTGAATGCCTGATGATTTGTCTTTAAAGTCTTCTTGCTTCACAAGGGAAAGTTATCATAGAATCATAGCTGAGAAGGACCACAGAGGGTGTCTAGACAAATCCCTTTATTTTACGATTAAGAAAATTGAGGACTTGCCCAAGATCACACAGCTAATGACATAGACAAGATTTCAACCCAGGTCCTCGACTTCCTGTGCCTGTTTCCATTGTACCTTGTTGCCTCTTTATCTTAGCTCATTCTGAGTCATGCACCAATAAATCGGGGAAAGATGAAAATGAGCCTTCTTCAGTTCCAGCATCCTCCCTTACAATACTGTATATTGGTTCTAAGGCAAAAGAGCAGTAACAGCTAGGCAATAGGGATTAAGTGACTTGCTCGGGTTCACACAGTTAGGAAGTGTCTGTCAGATTTGAACCCAGGACTTCCTGTCTATAAATCCATTGGGCCACCTATCTGCCTCATAGGGCAACAGTTCTTAAACTTTTCTGTGTCTAGGACTCCTTTGGCAGTCTGGTGAAACTAGGACCCTTTCTCGGAATAATGGTGGTGGTGTTTTCTAAACTCATAATTGGAGGAAATTCTAAATTTCACTTAGAGATTAGTGAAAATAAAAATGAGATTTTTCCCCCTTATAAATTCATGGACTTCTGAATCCCTGCTTTAGGGCTTCTAACCTGTTTCTTCCTTAACGCTCCAACAGCTGAACCTTCAAGGGAGCAGAAGCAGCTGTTAGAAATCCAACAGCTGGAGAGTGAGTGGGTAATTGGTAAAACAAGAACAAGTTCTCCTCATTAGCTGGCTGAGGAAGTTCACTCTTTGTCACCACCAGGCCACCCATGGTAGATGTTGTTGGGTGCTGCTATATGAAGAGGTTGGGCCTTGGGAGAATCTGGGAACTGAAAGTTCCCACAGCCAGAAACAGAGGAAGGCTCCCCTCCCAGAATAGGGTCAGGGATCTTTTCCACCCTCACGAGAGCAGGCAAGTTGTGAGTGACATATGAGCAATGGTGAGTGAAGGTCACAGCAGGAAACTGCTAGAGAGCAGACTGCCTAGAGAGCCCCTCCACCAGCCCTCCCCCTAAATAAGAAGGTCCTTCCGAGGGCTAGGACTGAGCCCAGACTCCTTCAGGATCCCTTTCATCCATCTACCTCTTCCAGATGGAAGTGGAAGGGCCTGCTGGGCACTTCCAAATTTGGGGCCCATCGTGTTGTAGGCAGATACATGGGGGACCACTTGGATATTAAGGCTTTTCCTCACCTAAGTCTGTTCTCAGCTGCACACAATGAGCTCCTCCAACTAGTTATCTTTCCTCTGAGGCTAGAGATCCTATTTCAGACTCTAACTAGCTATTTGACCACAGGCAAGCTATTGAACCTCTCAAAGCCCTGGTTTCCTTATCTGCAAAATGGGGCTTTTTAAAATCCTCAAGAGGTACAGGAGTCAATAGAAAGCTTGCTTTCCTCTGAGCCAGGAAGACTTGGGTTCAAGCTCTTCCCTGACACATTCTATCTGTGTGACCTGGACTGACTGATAAGCTTAAGGCATTCTAGGTGACTGTCTAAGAGTATGAAGTACTATACTGGTGGCATAATGGATAGAGAAATGTGGAGGGGAAGAATAGTTCATCCCATTCAGAGTGGAGAGAGTACTGGAAATGGGGTCAGGTCACCTGACTCCTGCTTCAAACACTAGTTGTATGGCCTTGGGTGAGTCACTTCACTGCTGCCTCAGTATCCTCATCTGTAAAATGGGGATAATAATAGCATCTACCTCCTAGGGTAGGCAAGATTAAATGAGATAAAGTAAACCTTAAGGGTCTCTATTGTTATTATTCTCATAAATCACAAATTGACCAGCACCCCCACTGGCAGCGTATACCTGCATTCTCTGGAGATTTAATCCAGCCCCAAATCCTGCTGTACCTAGAGAAGTAGAAGGATGGGTTAGGATGGGAAAGGAGGAGATGGCACAGACCCACAAAGTGAGGTGGCATGCTGGGGAAGTATGTGCAGCAGATGAAGGTTCTAGCATTATGATGATTAATATTATTCACACTTCTCTAATGTTTTAAAGTTTAAAAGTTGTTATGATTTTGAGGAAAGTGCTTTCTTCCTAATAATCCTAAGAGAAAGACAGTGATTTTTGTTTTCCCATTTTGTAGATAAGGAAAGTATGGCTTAGAAAGGTTAGATGATTTGCCTTCAAGGACCCAGCCCAGAAATGTTGAACCCAGGACTTGAACTCCCATCTCAGTGTCCCTATCTGCAAAATGAGGGGATTGAACTAGTTGACCTTTAAGGCATTTACCAGCTCTAAATCTATGATGTGATGTGGCCCACTCTCACTGCTCACCCCTTCCCCCACTCCCAGCCCCGCCAACCCCCAGCAATGCAGAGGCCTCGAGAGGAAGTTCAGAAACTGCCAAATAATCCCAGGAGTAGCCATCAGGGCAAGAAGGGCCCCTCACACAATGAGAAAATCTGCTCAAGGTCAGGGGTGGGGACAGATGGGGGCCTGATGTACTTTCCTGGTGGCTATTTTAAACGTCAAGGAAGCCAGATCCCACAGCTGAATAACTAAAGTGCCTTCCCCTACCCCTGACACAACTGCCCGCCTTCTTGCAGCTCGGAGCCCAGAGACCATTCCTGTGCCACTTATCCATGTCTCCCTCAAAGGCGGCTTTCTGGAGGGGGCACGTGGTCTGAGCAGAGACAGTATTCCTAGTGGGGAGGAGCCTCCGGGGCACCCCTTCCTTGGTGGGCTGGGCGAAGCAGGGCTTGGGGTCAGTTCTGGGCTATGTCCATCAGCATCTAAGGAGAGATGGCCATGAAGATGGGGATGGCGGTGGTGGTTTGGCTCAGCCGGCCCATGGGGTGGGGGGCAGCTGGTTGGCAGTAGGTGAAGATGACTGGTGCCTTCTGTTAGATTAAAAATGAGTATTTCCAAGTTCTTATTTCCCATAAAGTTTATTAATGATCACTTGAAAGAGAAAAAGCAGATGCACGTAGATTTAAAGTCTCTTTGTCTGACCGCAGCGCAGCTCCTCCTGCAGGATCTCTGACCCTCTCACCTGCCTGCTGGGGAAGGAGAGTGCCAGAGAGAGCCAGGCGGGCTCCACCCACACCCTTTTATCCCCGTTCATGGCCGCAGCTTAGCATGTAAAAGAGGGGCTGACCCGGGTGGGCAGCCCAGGACGGGAGGGGATCAGAGCCCCTCTACATACTTCTCAGTCCTGTAGCTTCTGGGGATGGTGCCTGGGAGGGCTGGCCTAGAAACAGGAACAGCTGCCTGTGCCAGCCCGGAGTATCCCAGGTCCTAGGATTCAAGTTTTCTACTCTAGCTGTGTGACCCTGGGCCAGTCACTGAACCTCCGATTGCCTCGTTTCCTCATCTGTAAAACAGGGATGATACTGATAGCACTCACCTCCCGGGATTGTAGTGAGGTAACAATTGTAACGGGCTTAGCACAGTCCTTGGCACATAGTAAGTGCTTTATAAATTTTAGCTATCATCATGGTGAGATGTTATTTTCTCAGGTTCTATGATTCTAGACTTTCCACAGAGGTAGGGAAAGGAACAAACCCTCCCTGGCAGGCCTATCCCACCACGCCACCCCCCGACCTGTATTTCCATAGCACTTTCTGGTGTAGGAAGTCCTTTCCTTACAAGGACCCAGGGAGGCAGGGAGAACAGGCACTGCTATCCCATTCTGTTTAACGTTTACTTTCTGTCTTAATAACAACTCCAAGACAGAAGGGTAAGGGCTAGGCAAACAGAGTTAAGTGACTTGCCCAGGGTCACACACAACTAGGAAGTTCCTGAGTACAGTTTTGAACCCAGGTCCTCCTGACTCCAGGCCTGGTGCTCTATCCACTTTACAGCGGAGGAAGCAGAGGCTAAAAGAAATTATGGTAACTTGCCATTGGTCACATAGCTAATAGGTTCCAAGCTAGAACTTGGAATCAAGTTGGTCTTCTGTCTACCTCTCTCTAGCTATACAAGTGGGAGGAGGAGAAGCCTGAACCACTTCTCCCACTTAGCCTGTCTGTATCTTCGTAGCAGAGGGATGCCCTGATCCCTGTTCTCGGGCCAAACCCAACCTGGCAGGCCCTCACATGCAACCAACAGCCCCACTTGGGTAGAAAATTGATAACCCCCATAAACTCTGTCACAGAATATCAGAACTGGAAAGAGTCTTAGAGGTAATCTTGGACAACCTCCTTATTTTACAAAGGAAGAAACTATAACCTAGAAAGAAGAAGGTTATGCACTGAGTTACTAGGACAACTGTGAAGGGAGCTGTATACTGTCAAAATTCTTTCCTTTTTCCTCATCTCCTTTGACCCCCCCCCCAACAGGTTTGTGAGACAGGAAGGCAGGGCAGGGATTATTGTGCCCATTTTATACAGGAGGAAACTGAAGTCCAGAGTAAAAAGTTACTTTATCTGAGGACCTGAAGTGCCTACGCCTGGGACTTTGGTCTTCTAAGTCTCAAGCTCAAGCTTTTTCAGCTACACCCTACCATTTCTCCACCTGATCAGGATGCTCCTGGCCCCAGATACAGATGGTGTCAGGAGCTTGCCAAACTGAAGACTAAGAGAGGAAGACAGATGCAGATGCTGCTTACTGGCAAAGGGAAATTCCCCATGTATGCACTGGAATGGTGCAATGGAAAAGATGCTACATCTTGAATCAGAGGACCTGGAGTCAAATTCTACCTCCACTCCTTGCTATCTGTGTGGCCTTGAGCAAGTCATTTACCCTAAACCTAGGATTATCTCTATGTAGTTACTGCCATTGTGAGGGCTGAGGGTGGAAGGGTATAAGGACACAAGATTTGTAAGGAGGCAAATGATCATGACAACTATGCCAAATTTAAAGGGAATAGATCTGTTCTGCACTGATTGTGCCAGTTGTAGAGTGGCATACCTTCCAGGGAATAAAAAGAGGGACCCATACAAGCATGGTTATTAATGGGTTTTATTAGTAATGAATGGGTTAATTGGGAGAATATACTATTAAGATCCCTGGGTGGCAGCAAGGCCAAAGTAACATGGTGGATCCCTGCCACCAACCCTAGGCAGGGTCAGATATTATACAGAAACAGAACAAAGAAAGGCATGGTGCCAGGGATGGCACAGGGTCACATGCCAGTCTTCCCATGGGATAGTTGGAGTTCCTTTTGCTGTTTACATTTACTCAAGATAGCTTACATTTTCTGTGGAGTCACAGGTCACGTTCTTACTCTGGCTACCACCGTATGGGGGGAGGGGGGGAGTGAATGCAAGGGACATTTAGGAGATGTCAGAAAGTCCCCAGAAGCTGGAGGCTGGCCTGGGTCCTGTGGACATAGCAGCAAACAAGGAGAGGCATGAGTTGTGCTGAGTGTGTATTCTGTGTGGGAGTAGAGGGGTGACTAAGGAGACAGTCCCTACAGCCTTATAAGGGACGACCTTACAGGGGAAAGGAAGAGCTCCAGAGAGCAGAAGAGTCAGAAATAACCTGGCAGGGGGAAAGGAAAAGCAGGTAAATGCAAGGGCTTGCTGTAAAGCTTCTGTTCCTATGGGCACTTGGTGCTACATGAGCCATCTCGATGGGAAGCTGATACCCCCTTGCAGATATGAGCAGCAATGAAGAGTTGGACCATCAGGGTTTATATAGTACAGCTTAACTGAATCATCATTAGTTGAGCTCACCTTGGGCAGTCTGTTTCAGAAGGAAGGTACCCTGAGAGAAGAGAGAGGGCACAGGGCAACCTAAATGATGGTAACTGGGGTTGCTCCAGGGACCCAGGGAAAGGGAGACAGGTGGACAGGAAGTCGAGTCCTGGAATTGTCTGACCTCTCAGAACTGAAATGATTTCCTCTTCCCCCTCCTGCTTCCCCTCTGACCTCCAGCATCCCCCCAGGGTCCAGTTAGGGGAATAGGAAGGAAGAGAAACATGAGAGGCACTGTGCTAAGACCAAAGCTGGTATTCGGAGAGAGTTCAAAACAATTGTGTCAGGCTGGGAGCTGAGCCTGTCTATCTGTCCCACACCCCTTCTCATCCTTTTCTGGCTTCTTCTAGCCCAGGTAAGCACCACAAAGATCTTCAGGGACCTGGCTGCTGTCCCATCTCACACAGCATCCCAGCGCGTCCCAGTTAAAAGACAAGCTTCAGAGAGCACAGAGCTGGACTTCAAGGGCTGTCCTGTTGGGATGAGGGTCTTTATCACCATCCTGTTGGCTGCTCTGCTGTGCCTCAATCAAGGTGAGTGAAGTCTCAGTTCTGGAGGAGAACCTGGTGATGGGTATGAAGAAGCCTGCCCTCTTTGGAGGGGCTAAAAAAGGTGGAACAGAACCATTAGAAACGGGGAAAGGAACATATTTCTTCCTCGGGAGTGAACAGAATTGCACACCAATAATTTAGGTGGTCTTTAGAGAATTGTATTTAGAATTAATAGTCTAGCTCTGCTACTTCCTGCCTGTGTGACCCTGGGGTGGTTGAAATGCATGTTGGATTTGGAGTCAGAGGATTTGAGTTCAAATCCCAATTCTGCTGCTGATCTTTGACAAATTGCCTCTCCTGGTCTCAGTTTCCTTTTCTGTAAAAATCAGGGGGCTGGATTTTATGAACCTTCTTTCTCTAAATACTTGGATGTTCCAAAGGTCTTAGTGTAGCTTTTGACTATTAAATCGTAATAGCAGAGCAATCTGTCTATAATCCCATGAATCTGATGCTGAGTTTGAAAAGCTTAAAAGGAAGGATATGGATTTGCCTATGTAGTGAAGCAGTAGCAGAGGCAGAACTTAAATCTGGATTTTCCAACTCTGAATCCAATGCCTTTTCTATTAGAAGACTTGTTAGGACTTGATTGCAAAGGGCTTTGAATGCCAGGCAGAGGATTCTTCAGGTAATGGGGAGACCTGGGACATTCTGGAGCTTCCAAGGTGCCATATGAATTTATGGTGGGCTGGGTGGATAGAAACTCTTCAGAAGCCCCACTAGAGACCCTCGGTCTAATCTCCTGGTCACTGCCTACCCTTGGAGACCTGTACTTCTCACTTTTGGACAGGGAGTGGACAGAAGGAGAGAGAGTGGGCAGATGAAAGCAAAGATGACTATTATGACTATAAGGAATATGATGAAGACGACGACGAGGAGGACGAGGAGGAGGATACCAAAATCAAACACATTCCTTATGAAGGTACAAATCTGTCCCAGTTTCTCCCCAGCTTCTTGTCTCCCCTCCCTCCCACCATGAGACCCACAAACATATAGCTATAGTTTACTTGATAAGGGGCATTAGAGTGGTAAAGAGAAGAGTGATTATGGGGGGGGGGGGAGAAGAGGAAGGAAGGAAGGCTTCTTGGAGGAGCTAGCATTTAATACCATCACAATTTGTCTTAGACCATCACTGTTTATCATAGGATTTGAGTAGGGCTAGGTATGAACTCAACAAGCAGAGCCAGGGAGGGCATTCCAAATATGATGAACCGCTGACACAAAGGCGCAAAGTCAGAAGGTGTGGGGTGTTTTCTGGTTCCGTCCTGCATCTGGACTCACAGCTTCCAGATGCCCAGGCACAACCCCTGCCACCCCTGACCCCCCCCACCACCACACAGGGGCCCTACCCGGTGGCATGACAGCCTAGGCACTCCCTGCACAGGAGTGAAGGCCAGCCCCAGGGCAGGGGGGCCTTCTGGAGAGGCCTCCCTTCCTCCCTCCCTCAGAGAGCCTCTCCTAAGGCTAGAAAAGTAGGGTGGGCTGGACTCAGTGCCTGCAACGTGTCCATCCTCCCAGATGGGAAGCTTCAGGCCCTCCTGGGTCAGTTAGCCAGGTGCTAACCCGGGCCCAGGCCCTGTCCTAAGCGCTGAGGTCGCACAGAAAGTCAGAGCAATTCCTGCCCACAAGAAGCTCCCGTTCCAATGGTGAGACAAAACATACATGACTGGCTTCCTGTGAGATGGCTATAGAGGCAGCTGGGAGAAAGATCACTGAGAGGCAGCTGGCAGCCTGTTAGATAGTGCAAGTGTGGTCTCATCTTCAAACTAGCTCTGTGACCCTGGGCGAGTCATTGAACGGCTGTCTGCCTCAGTTTCCCCATCTATAAGATGAGAATAGCAATAACACCTCCCTCCCAGGGTTGTCGTGAGGATGTGAGATCATATTTATAAAACGCTTTGCAATCTTTAAAGTTTCTTGCAGTATTATTATTATTATTAAAGGACAGTGAGAGACCCAAGTCACAGGATGTAACAGGAGGGAGTGATCACTTCCAACTGGAGAGATGGAGGAAAGCTTTCTAAAAGATGTTAGATTAGATCAAGGGTTCTTAATCTGGGATCCCTGAATTTGTTTTGTTGAAAGCTTTTTTTTTTTTCAACAATTGTATTTCAATATAGTTGGTTCCCGTTTGTAATTCTGTGTTTATGCCTTTAAAAACTTTATTCTGAGGAGGGCCCATAGGCTTCCCCAGACTTGAGGACACACAAAAAAAGGCTAAGAAGCCTTGGTAAAAGGAGGACGGGAGCCCACTCCTGAGCTCTCTGGGGAGAAAAGAGGAGGACACAGTCCCCGCTCTCAGAAACTGGGGGCGTTGGGAAGGGAAGAGTAGGACACAGTTAGTCATAAACTAAGGCAAGATGAGGCACCCCGCTAAAGGGGGCACTGAACCCCGAGTTGCTGGGTTTAGAGGAAGGAGAAGCAGCTTCCCAGGGAGGTGTGGACCTACAAGGAGCAATGGCATTTTGGCAGGTAGAGATTATACTCTCTGCAGTGGGGTAGGGAAGAAAGATTATGGGGAGAAGGCAAACAAGAAATTCCATTAAATGTCCTAATGAGCGGTGTCAGCTGTTTGGGTAATAGGAGCTTAGAAAAGAGAGAAATGAGCTGAGGTCAGTGTAGTCAGGGAAGGCTTCCTGCAGAAGGAGGAATGTGAGCTTTGAACAGAATTCACACCACTAGAGGGGTAGAAGGTGGCATTGTGGATAGAGTGTTAGTCCTGAGTCAGGAAGACTCCTCTTCCTCAATTCAAATCCAGCCTTAGACACTTACTAGCTGTGTGACCCTGGGCAAGTCACTTCACCTTGCTTCCAGTTTCTTCATCTGTAAAATAAGTTGGAGAAGGAAATGGCAAACCACTCTAGTGTCTTTGCCAAGAACACTCCATTTGGGGTCATAAAGGGTCATACAACACTGAAAACAACTCAACTACATATATTCTAAAGCAATTTAAAATTTGCAAAGCCCTTCTCTCACGACTCTACGAAATAGGTGTTGCAAATATATGGTCACCATTTTTTAGGGGAGGAAACTAAGGCTCAGAAAAGTTAGAAGTTAAAGGGCTTGTCCAGAGTCACACAGCTAATAAGTGTCAAAGCTGGGACTCTTCTGCCTCCAGTACTTTCTACAATTCTCCATCAAAAAAGGAAGGGGTATTTTCATAAATTGAAAGGAGTAGGCAGAGAAAGACCCCGTGGTATAATAGGAAAATCCGGGTTCAGATCCTACCTCAGATCATACTAGCTGTGTGACCCCGGGCCTCAGTTGCCTCAACTGCAATATGAGAGGGGGTTGACTTGAAAGGTTCCTTCTGGCTCCTAAATCCTTGATCCTTCAAGAAGAGAGAAACTTGAACTTTATCAGAAGGAAGTAAAAAATGAATGTTCTCCTTCCTGGTGACAGCAGAGGCCTGAGCCTGTGGGCACTGTCCTAAATCCTGGCAAGGAAGGGGTCTCAGCATCTGGCCAGCTCCCAGCTGGCTGACCCCCTGGGCCATTGTCTTCCTTTCCCCTCTTCCCACCAAGACTGTTCTGGTGTTATCTGCAGGCCCCTTTATCTCTTCAGTTCAAATGAATTCAACCACACAAAGTTTGTTATGTGCCTACTGTGTAGAAGGCCCTGGAGTTATATCTGTTGAATTTTTATCCCACTAACCTTCTATCAGCCTCAGCATTTCTCAAATGTATTTATCAACAAAGGAAGTGTTAGGCAAAATCTTTGTGTGTATCCTATTGTTCTCTAGTTGGCCTAAGAGCTCCCTAAGAGGAAGGACAATATCTTATCTAAACTTTGCAGCTCCTTCAGAACCTGGTACATTGTAGGCACTTAAACTGTTTGGGGAATGATATAGGGCCTGTTCTTTAAATCTAATGGGGGCCCAGATATATAAACAATTTAGTAGAAGAAGTGGAGAAAGTTAAAGGCAGAGAAGTCCAGGCAAAGTTCAGTGAGAAATTTGAAAAGGGAGTGGACACTTTCACTTGGGCATAAAGGATCAAGGAAGACTTCATGGAGGAGGTGGCATCTGAATTGGGCCTTGAAGAAAGGGAGGGACTTCTTTGGACTGAAATGGGAGGAGAAGGAATAAACAAAACCAATCCAGGAAAATGGAACAGAGTAAGCCAGGTTGGCTGATACATAAATTCCCTAAGGGGACAGCTAGGTGGCTCAGTGGATTGAGAGCCAGGTCTAGATATGGGAGATCCAGGGTTCAAATTTGACCTTGGACACTTCCTACTTGTGTGACCCTGGACAAGTCACTTATTCTCCACTGCCTATCCTTTCTTGCTCTTCTGCCTTGGAACACAGTATTGATTCTTAAGTCAGAAAGGAAGGGTTTTAAAAATGAAAATAAAATAAATTCTGTAAAAGGGGGTGGTTAGAGATAAAACTAGACAGGTTATCTCTGAGCCAGGTGGTAGAGCGCCTTCACACCACTATCAGGAGGTTATACTTGATCCCTCAAGTAATGGTGAACCAACTTTGAGTAGAAAAGTGGAACAATCAGAATAGTGCACTAGGAAGATGACTTGGGCATCTGGTGATGTTAAAAATCATTCATTTTCTGTTAAAATCATGAGCCTTCACCAGGAATATCACAGCAATCTAAGAAAGAACATAGTGGGAAAATAAGCAGTAACGGGCAAGACCTTGCTAAAGGAAGAAGGCCTCATTCCAGATTACAAAGCACCTCTTTTTACATAGGGCCAGTTTGGGATTCTGATCTATAAACACACTTCCCTGGATGGTCAGCAGTCAGGAATCTGGCCTGGACCTCTGGACCAGCTATCTACCTTAGGGTTGGCTTATTTGCATACCAGCCCCAAATGTTCAGGCCAAGAAATGTTCAAGAGATAATGTCCCAGATGCCTTAGGATTCCTCCATTCGAATATCTAGTTCAACTGGTCTCATCAGGTCTTCCAGGAGTTCCTCTGGATCTGAAGCAAAATGTCCCTTCTGCTGAAGTTTAGCAGGGATTCAATGCATTCCTAATGGTCACATTCTACTTTGTTATAGTTAAATGTGTACAGTTATGTCTAGATTATATTTTCAGAGTTATGTCCAAAATTATTTTATCAGTGTGAAGGCTGAACCAGAGAGAAAAGAACCATGAAGGGAGGAACAATACTTAGGAGTCACAGGAGCTGCCAACACAACACACTGCCCTGGTACAGGCTGTCTTCCTTGGCTTGTTCTTGCCTCCATTTTCTTTTGAGCCAGCTCCATCGTTGCTACCACTACATCCTTTGGGAAGATTTCTGTCTTCCTGCCACATCTACTGCTCTCCCTTCCCTCCATCTGCTCCCCTTGTCCCAACTGCTGGCTCCACATTAGTGTTAGCATTTGGAGACTCAGTTTGCAGAGTCTGAGTTTAAAAAGACTTCAGATTTCCTTTAGCTCAGCTAATACCTGTATAAAAATCTCCTCCACAACATCTAGTCTAAACCTGTCACTCTTTAGTCAAAGAAACTGAGGACGGGAAAGATTAAGTAATATATTCTAACTCTGTGACTCTGCTTCCTCATCTGTAAAATGAAGGAGTTGAACTCGGGGATCTCTAAGGTACAAGCTCTAAAGCTATGATCCTATGACACGCCCAATAAGGGTTTACCTATTGTTCACTCAGGGCAGCTCAATCCACTTTTGGACAGTTCTGATTGTTAGGAAGTTTTTCCTTTCCTCTAGCCTATGTTTGTCTGATTGCAAATTCCACCTATAGGTCCTAATTCTTCTCTTCAGTGTAAGAAGACCAAGCCTAATGCCTCTTCTATATATTAATAACATTTATTATTCTTGAACATAAGGATCAATCTTTCCTAACCTCCTAGTCTTTTCTCCTCCAGCTTACACATCTGCAATTCCTTCAAGAGATCCTCATAAGAGGTAGTTTTGGATTTGCATCTCCTTCAGCTACTCCTCTTTAACTGTGTGGCCTTGGACAAATCACTTTGTAGCTCCACAACTCATTTTCTCCATATGTAAAATGAGCAGGTTAGACAAAATAATCTCTGAAGTCCTTTCTAGCTCTGGACCATAATCTAATAATCTTTCTCTTTGTCAGTCAGTCCATCAATAAATCTGTTATATGTCCCCAGTCCATAACGGAGACAGGAGGTAGAGACCCAGTTCTGTCCTTTGGGGACTTCATAATTTAGTTTGGAGGTCAACAAGCATTTAAGGTAATAGCTGGTTTTTTTTTAACCCTTACCTTCTGTCTTAGAATCAATACTGTGTATTGGTTCTAAGGCAAGAGCAGTAAGGGCTAGGCAATGGGGGTTAAGTGACTTGCCCAGGGTCACACAGCTAAGAAGTGTCTAAGGCCAGATTTGAACCTGGGACCTCCCATCTCTAGGCCTGGCTCTCAATCCACTGAGCCACCCAGCTCCCCCCAAGTGTTTGTTAAACAACTACTTTGTGTCAAGCACTGTGGGAAGAAAGGAAAGAAGGAAGGAAGGAAGTCACAATCTAATAGAAAAGATAACATGTAAATAGCTCTGTACAAATAAGTAGATAAAGGATAAATTAGAGATATTCAGCATAGGGAAGGCACTCACATGAAGGAAGAGCTAAAAAGATTTCATGTAGAAGATAGGACTTTCACTGAGACTTGAAAGAAGCCAAGGAAGCCAGGAGATAGAAAGGATGAAGGAGAACTTTCCAGGTATGGGAGACAGCCAGAGAAAATGCCCAGTCAGGAGGTGGAAGGTTTTGTGTGAAGGACAGCAAGGAGGCCAGTGTGACTGACTTGATGAATATGTGGAGGGGAATAAGATGTAAGAAGGCTGGAAAGATAGGAAGGGCCAGAGATTGAAAAGTCAAACAGGATTTTCTGTTTGATCCAAGAAGTAATAGAGAGCCCCTGGGGTTTATTGAATAAAGTAATGACATGGCCAGGACTGTGTTTTAGGAAGCTCACTTTAATGGCTAAGTGGAGGATAGACTAGAGTGAAAAATGGCAAGGGACATAGAGCATGGAATTGGTAAATTGAAAGTTGGTAAGTTGAAGCTTGGAGTTGGTGAGGGAAGATGACTTGAGGCAAGAAGGCCGATTAGTAAGCCTTTGCAATAGTCCCGGTAAATGGGGAAGAGGGGAAAATGAGACTGAATTAAGGTGATGACCATAGAAGTGAAAAGAAGGAAACAGATGGGAGAGGTGTTGTGGGTGCAGAAAGAACAAGATTTAGCCATTGACTGGATAGGGAAAGTAAGAAGTCAAGGATGACTCCAGAGCTGCAAACTTGGATTATGGGAAGAATAATGGCACCCTCAACAGAAATAAAATAATTTGGTATCTGGGCTGAGGCTTGGGAAATGGGCAGAATTTCAACAGGCAGAAATGGTAGAGGGAAGACCCCATGTAGATGAGGCAGAAAAGTGTGGATGTGTTTGGGGGATAACAAGTAGTATCTATGACCTCTCATTCTTGCTTTAAGCCTCGATCACCTGCTTTTGGGGATAAGATATGGATAAAACATGCCTTTTCTAGCATGCAAGTGATAGCTGTTAATATGCTACAATTAGCTTACACTGACATTTCTCTATCCAGTCATTTAGCCCTTTGGTTCGCCTACAAGAGAAGCTGTTTGAAATAAGAAGGAAGAGTAGCTTGGGGCATGTTGTAGAGCTCATATTCCTATAGTGATTTACAAATCACTTTCCTCTCAACAACTCTGTGAGGAGAATAGTAATTATCCCTCTTTCACAGATGAGGAAACTGAGACTCAGAAAGCTGGGGATTTGCACCCAAAATAGCCTAGCTTGTCAATGGAAGCACTGGATCCTGAATCCAGATAATCTGACAGTAAAGCCAGTGATCATCCTTCTGTTCTGCCCCATTCTCTGAGTGGCTGAGAAGATAGTGGTGCTATCAACAGAGACAGAGACAGAGACTTCAGGAGAAGGAGCTCATTTGGCAAGGGAAGATGATGAGCTCCATTTGTATAAGGCTGAGGGTGAGTTGCCATAGGATGTCCCATTTTTAAATTAGTCTTTCATATGAACCTGTTCTCCCAATCCAGATTTTGAGCTCACCCAGACCCTTTGAAATGCTGGGCCTCCAAGAAATATTTGTTGACTGCTTTTGATTGCCTGAACCTCAACTTATGTCCAACTATATGATAAGGGTGATATGGCACACTGTGAGAGAGACAGTGTCATAATAGCTCTCTTTCTATCATACTTTGCAATAAGTCCTTTTTTTTTTTGCCAAAAGTCCTTTTTTGCCAAAGTCCTTTCTTTAGCCACAACAACTTTATTAAGTAGAGTCCAAAAATGATCACTTCCATTTTAAGGATGGAAAAACTGATGCCAAAGAGATGAGGTAATTTGTCCATGTCCCACTAGTAAATATCAAAGCTTCAGCCTGAAAACAGTCTCAACTCCACTTCCAGTGTTCTCTCCACTGTTCCCCAAGGGCCTCTCTGGGAGCCCATAGTTTGGAAGAGGAGTTAAAACACCTCAAAATTAATGAAATAATACCAGACAGTCCCCACTACCAATCTCATACTGCTCCGTTCTATAAGACCCTTTAAAATACATACACGCAAGTAGAGGTGCCTATGGCTGTGGATCATGGAATGCCACAATCTCAAAAGAATACAATTTTTATTCTCAAGTGATCCTCACAACTCTGGTATTATTATTATCCACACTTTACAGACAAGGAAACTGAGGTGGATAGAGCTTAAGTGACTTATCCAAGATCACATAGCTGGTAAATGTCTGAGGCCAGATTTAAACTCGGGTCTTCCTGACTTCAGACTTGTCACTCTATACACTAAGATACCTAGCTGCCCCTGTCTTCCAGGAATTTGCATTCTATTGGTTCAACCAGAGGAAGGCCTTCAGTACCTTGGGTAGATTTTCTATAGAAGACTTCTAGAAAGGCCATGTTCAAGGATCCCACTTGATGAGAAGGCAGGGGGGAATGGAAGGATGCTAACAGCACCAATGGAAAGAACACCCTCACCAACAAGATTCCTGGGGTATACAAGTCCATTAAGGAGTTGAACCAGGAAATATATGTATTAGCACTATCAGGAAGGCAAGGAAGTTGAACTATTGAGTGGGAAACCAGCATTTTCTACCAGCGGTCCTAGAAAAGTCACTACTCCCTTCCCACTCTGAGCCCACCTCCTGGTAGATAAAACCAGAGAAGGTCCAGACCTCCAGACTAGCATTCCTTAAACTAGCCTTTAAACTATGGTTAAAAAGCTGGATGTGTTGACAACAGAGGAAGGAGAAGATCCGAGAAGAAGAGCAGAATTGGTGTCTGTCCTCCTGTGTTGTTTGTACCTCTGGAGAAGTCTCATGTCCTGGACTGGGTGTGAACTGCTTGCGACCTTAAGCAGATGACTGTGATAGGCTCAGTGAGTTGTAACCTTGAAAACACGTTCTGAGCTCTTCACGATTATTGGGACATGAGAGGTCAGGGGACCCTGGCAATCAGAAGCCAAAGCTGTGTCAGATGCAAGTTTCAGACAGTGAACCTGAGAGTTCAAAGAAGGGAGAAGTCTGAGGGCTGGAGTAATCAAGGAAGTGGCTTTTGAACAATGGTTAATGTTTAGATAGAAAGAGAGGAAGAAAAGGCATGGGATGATGGGGATGAAAAAGCTGACTACAAAGCAAAAATGTGGAAGTAGGAACAAACCATATAGGTAGAAAAGGAGACCCCCTCAACTTACCTACTTTCCCGCTCTCTCTCCAATGAGCTTTCTTCCAACTCTGTTTTCCTTCAACAATTCAACAAATGTGTATTAAGCTGGTATAAGATACTATGCTAGGCACTAGCAAATGACAGTCCTTCAAGGCACTTACACTCTTTTAGGAGAGATATGACAAAAACATGATAAATATAGAAACACAAGATAAAATATAAAAAGGGTAAAAGCAATGAGGGGGTACAATCAAGAAAGACTTCAAAGAAAAAGTGGCAACTGAACTGAGGTTTGAAGGAAGAAAAGACTCTTTTTAAATTATATTTTTATTTATTTTCTTAAATATTTCTCACATTTTTTAAGATTCATTTTTTTAAACCCTTACCTTCCGTCTTGGAGTCAATACTGTGTATTGGCTCCAAGGCAGAAGAGTAGTAAGGGTAGGCAATGGGGGTCAAGTGACTTGCCCAGTGTCACACAGCTGGGAAGTGTCCGAGGCCAGATTTGAACCTAGGACCTCCCATCTCTAGGCCTGGCTCTCAATCCACTGAGCTACCCAGCTGCCCCCTAAGATTCATTTTTAAAAGTTTTGAGATCTGAATTCTCTCTCTCCCTCCCAACCCATTGTGAAGGCAAGCAATATGATATCAATTATACATACGCTGTCATGCAATCCTAAATTCCAAATCAGCCATGTTGCAACAACAACAACAACAATATACAAAACCCACATAAACAAACAAAAAGCATAGGCAGGGAAAGAAAGTGAAAAAATATGCTTTGATTCACACTCACAAACTCATTAGTTCAGATAGATTTTCAGTGGGTAGAGAGACCCAGGGCCTGGGCAAATGAATAGCAGAAGGAAAATAATAAGATGATGTTAGGAAACAGCTAGTTGACCCCTTTGGTTAATGTTCAGAGAATATGAAAGGGAGGAATGCAATTATTTCATATTACTGGAAAGGAAGATTGGAGCCATATTGCTGACCACTTTTGAATTTTATCCTATAAAACCTAGAGAAAGCATCTGTCTCCTCTCACCTTTGCCCTCACCCTCGTGTCTCCAGGCTCTCTAGAATGCTACACCTGTGAGTCAGTGCCCAATGAGGAAAGCTGTAATAAGATCCAAACCTGCCCATCTGCTAAGTCCTTCTGCAAAACCATCATCTCCAAAGGGAACGCAGGTGAGTGGTGGGGAAGGGGAACCCGTATTGGACAAGAGAGACTGTTCCTCATGGAAACAGTGTAAGCTGAGGGGAAGGACTTAAATAGGTAGCCTGATAAGAACCCTGGACTGAAAGTTTGGAGACTTGGGTTTGAGTCCCAACTTTACCACTGAGTCTGTCATCTCCCCCTAAACTTTAGTTTCCCATCTATAGAAGAAAGGTGACTTTCTGAAAAGGAAGGACCTCTGAGACTTTCTAGCTCTGACATTCTATATTCTAAGACACATACTATTTCTGTTATCCCATGATTCTCTGATCTGGTCTGATTGCCACTCCCTTCCTCTGTGTCTTTCCCTTTTTCCTTCTCTGTCTTCTAGGATCTCTCCACATTCATGGCCCCTCAGTCTAAGGAAAGGAGAACCAAGTTGTTGTTCTGCCTTGGTTACTGTCACCATGGATAATAATAATAATAATGATTCCCATTTCCTTAGAACTGTAGGGTTCATAGAATCTCAGTTATAAGGATCTCAGAAGCCATGTAGTTCAACCTGTACCTTAGCATGGATCCCCCTTTCATGCAATAAGAAATCATACAGCCTCTGCCTGATGAGTTCCAATGAGGGGGTTTCAACTTCTGCCCCAGGCAGCCCATTCTTTTCTGAGACAATCCAATTATTAGTAATTTGCCCTGACCCCAAACTACACCAGCACATTGGTCCTGTTCAGTGGTCCCAAGCAGAAGAAATCGAAACCTTCTTTCTTATGACAGCCTCTCAAATAACTGAAGACAACAAGGGGGATCTCATTGGTTAAGTCTTTTCTCCTAACTAAGCATCTTCCTTTCCTTTAACCCAGCCTTATATGGCATCTCTAGGCTTCTCACCATCTTGGGCGCCCTCTTCTGGGCACATTCCAGCTTGTCAATGCCCGGCTTGGAGCCCAGAAATAAACACAAGGGCCTGATCAGGACAGAGGAGAAAGGGATAATCACTTTCTGACTCTGAGCCCCTTTTTCTCTAAATTTCTTGGCTTTTTTGCCTGTCGTATCCCACTGTCGACTTATTGAGCTTGAAGTTTACTAAAACCACCACATTTCTCACCCAAGGATCCATTACCATCCCATATTTCCCCATCCTACACTAGTAAAATTCAATTTTTGAATTGATTCCAGACATTCAACTGATTCTGCTATTGTAGTGCAATAGTTCTACTATTGTCTAACCCTTGTCAGTAAAGCTTGTGTGAGAGATTTTGTCAAGGTGTTTTGTTTCCTGTTTTGTTTTGAGGGGAGGAGGTTTTGGCCAAAATCAGAGTATATTCAGTCTGTTTAGTTTTCCTTTAATCTACCAATCTAGTAGTAACCATATCAACAAAGGAAATGAGGCAAGTCTAACAGGACCTTTTCTTAATGATGGCTGCCATGCTGGCTCATAATGAGTATCATTTTTCTTTCTAGATGCTTAGAAATTCCCATTAAAAAATATGCTTTAGGAGGCAGCTGGGTAGCTCAGTGGATTGAGAGCCAGGCCCAGAGACGGGAGGTCCTAGGTTCAAATCTGACCTCAGACACTTCCTAGCTGGGTGACTAGCAAGTCACTTGACCCCCATTGCCTACCCTTACCACTCTTCTGCCTTGGAACCAATACACAGTATTGATTCTAAGATGGAAGGTAAGGGTTTAAAAATATATATGCTCTAGAATTTTGCCAGGAACTAAAGAAAAGGTTTTGGACCCACAGCAAACAGAATCTACTCACTTCCCCATTTTTGAAATCTTGTATATTTCCCCTTTTCAAGTTGATATTTGTCCTATTCTTTGTGATCTTTCAAAGATTATATATAGACTTCTGGGTAGCTACCATGGATAGAGTACCAGACCCTGAAGTCAGGAAGACCTGAGTTCAAATCCTGCCTCAGATACTTACTATTCTTGTAATCCTAGACTAATCACTTAATCTCTGTTTGCTTCAGTTTCTTCAACTGTAAAATGAGGATAATAGCACTTATGTTCCAGGGTTGTTGTAAGGATCAAATGAGATAATACTTATAAACCACTTAGCACAGTGCCTAGCATATAGTAGATGTTTAATAAATATTTGTTCCCTTGTTTCTATCTTTCAAAGATTGGTAACAAAAATTCTGCAATCATATCTGCCTTTTTCTTAGCTCCTCTAAGATATAGTTCATCTAGGCCTGAACTCACTATATATATCACTCAATGCTCTTTTAACATCTTCTCACTCCTTTGGGTTTCAACTCCTAGTTAAACTGCATTGTTCTAACTTTTGAAGTCCAAAGATCCTGAGAACTGCAGAAATAGAAGAAACATGTGAGTTAGATATTTAATGCCTTCTTATTTCCATCTTTTGTCATCATCCTATCTATCCAAGTAATTGTCTTATCCCTTCTTTGATCTTTCTCTTATAGTTTTAACTTTTTTGTGAATATCTTTTGTTTTTACATCACCTTTTCTACATTTCCCAATATAGCTCCCTCTCAGAAAGTCATGTTTTATAACAAAGAATTTTTTAAAAAACTCAAAACTGCCAGCCATCACTCAGCCTCAAATGATGTTCCCTCTATCTTCTTCCATAATAAGAGAGTTAAATGAATTATATCTCCCAGAAGGCTATGTGATTAGTTTTTGGCCAATAGGCTAATAAAAGACAATTCTTTGGCTGCAAGGAGTTTATATTCTCTTAGAAAAGGTGATGGAAAAGAGATATAACAAGCACACATACAAGTAATTACAGAATATATAAAAAATAAATCATTATTCCACCTATAAGTCAATACACAGAAGTTAAGGGTTAAAAAAAAACTAAAAAAAAAGTCATTAATTTCAGAGTGGAAAAATATTTAGCCACTGGGAGGACCAGAACGGATCAACCATTCAATAAATATTTATTAAGCACCTACTGTGTGTGTGTGTGTGTGCTAGACATTGTGCTAAGTGATAGGGATGCAAAAAGAAGCAAAAGATGGTCAGTCCCTGTTCTCCAGAGCTCACAGGCTAATGGGAGAGAAAACATGCAAATAACCATGTATAAACAACCTATAAACAGGACATGTTGGAAATAATCAAGAAAAGGAATAAAAGAATGGAAGGAGATCAAGAAAGGCTTCTCATAAAAGGTGTTAGTTTAGATGAGACTTAAAGGAAGTCAAGGAAGCCATGAAGTGGAGAGGAGGACACATAGGGGGACAGCCAGTGAAAATGTCTGGAGTCAGAAGAGAAAGATGGAAGAGTATGTGGGGAGTGGGTAAGGTAAAAGAAAACATTCTTCTTGCCTTAACCTTAACCTTAACTATCAGCCTTAACTCATTTGGCTGATTCTCTTCTTACAAGGCAAGACTACTGCTTTGTACTCTTCCCCATTACCTGTCATTCTTTTAGATATCTTTTTTTTAACTTGGTTGATTAATTCCCTTTATAGCTATATAGATTATATATATTTTACACACACACACATATATATATATATATTTTATAGTGATGTAGATTATTTATAGCTATCTAGATTGTTGTTCCTTTTCCTCTCCATCAGAATCATATTGATCTCTTCAGAAATTCATCTATAAAGGCTTACAATCTCTCTTAGGAAACCTTTCCCTCCAGAATATTAGGCTGGTAGATTCTACCTTTCTTCTACTCTCTACTCTTTAAAGTTAGATCTCCCCAAATCTAGGTTGTGGATCAAACTAAGCCAGCTTTCCTCTCCTGTATCCTAAGCTCTGTGATGTGGTGGTCACTTACCTTTTCTTCCCATGCCATGCTCCACTATAGTGCCCATCATTTCTCCTTCAATATCACCTATTTGGACAGAATCAAGTCCAGAATAGTAGTCCCCACTCCTTACTTCCTCTACTTTTTTGAAGGATGAAATTATCCTTAAGGTAAGTCAAGAATTTGATGACTATTCTACAACTGACATGGGGAGAACTACAGCAAGTCTCTGAATAGCTGAAGTCCCCCACAATGGAAAAGTACGTATCCTGGACAACTTCGTGATTTCTTCACCAAAATCCTCCTCTATTTCATCCTTCTCTCCAAGTGGCCTTTATAATATTCTGATAACATCATCTCCTCTGTTTCTTCCTTTATTGCCCACAAACTGAAAGTTTTTAAACATATTTTCCCTTTGGAATTCCTACATTTCCTCAATAGAATATCTCTTTGTATATAATGATATTATAGGCAAAATTTCTGCCTTCAACATAGTTTTATTAGCAAGGCCTAAGGACAGACCATAAAATCACTTCTACATAGGGATATCTGAGATTCTATCATTGGTGCTTGATTTATCTGTATTCAATATTTCCCACTCCAGGCTTCCATGTTAAAACCCAATCACTTTTCCCTATAGAGCAGACACATTCAGTTTCCAACCCTTCAAGGGGAAAAAGTTCCTCAGATAGCATTAAAGAATCTCAGACCTAGACAGAGCCTTAGAAAACAGTTCATCCAATCTTCTTCTTTCTTAGAGAATAAAACTCCTCCTAAAGAGTGAAAATAACTTATACAGTAAGTTAGAAGCAAAGGCAGAATTAGAACCAGCTTCCCCAAGTCCCATTTGGAAGTTTTTTTCCTTTATGCTATCTTTCTACGTGCCTTCTTCTGAAGCCAAAGAGACTTGTAGCTGCACGACTTGGGAAGAGGAGGTAGAAGTTGAGAGATGGGATGGAGGATAGAGTAAGTGATAGATGGAGTGGGTGGCCCTCTATTTGGGGACGGCAAGCCCTCTTCCTCATCCTCTCTGGAAGGAATGGATAGATAAGGGGAGATGTGGGGTGGGGAGGCCTGGCATGACCCTTATTCTCCAAGGTTGAAATTTCTGAGGATGGGGATCCATGAAAAGCAAGACCTTAATCTGACTCCATTGAAGGGGGACCAGAAATAGGCGGGATTCCCTGCTTCCTACAGAACAGAAATATGCCTGCTTATCTGAAAAATATGACAGGCAGAGAAGAAACTCCCTGAATGTTCCAGAGCCCCATCCCCTACTCGGCTCCCCTAAACAAGAGGGATAATGGAGAACAGCTGTCAAAATGAAGTGACAGTTTGAAGTTCAAAGTATCTCTAGGGTTCCCTGCTTGGTCCTACGGCAAGTCTGGATTACTGAGTCCTTCTCCCCATCACCACAGCCTCTGCCCAACCCCCTGCCCTAACGAGGGAAAGCTGGAGCTACCCTCTCCCTAGGAGGCCCAGCCTGCAGCCATGACCTCCCAGCCTTCTCACTGCCCCCTCCCTCCTATGCAGAGTCCAAGTTCTTTACCACCTACTCGGCGTGGTGCTCAGATACCTGCCAAGAAGCCACCAAGATCATAGACGGGACTCACGTGACCATGTCCTGCTGCCAGTTTGACTTGTGCAATCCCTTGTGGATAAAAGGCCGAGTCCCAAGACTGAGAGCAAAGGGCTCCTCCAACTGTGGGGGCATTCTGATGAGTCTGGGGGTGGTCATCCTGGGCATGCTGGGGAGAGACCTCTGAGAGGAGCCACCCCAGGACTGCACTCTGCTGTATGTCCCTCCCTCCTTCCAGAGCCCCAGATGCCCCATGCCCTCTGGCCCTTCTCCTCCTTGTCCCCCAAGCCCACAGTCTTTGTTTTGGAAATGCTATGTTCTACCAAAATCCTTTTCTGCTCTAACATTCTGTTTGTGTTCAGACCTCTGACATGCTAGGTTCTCTGACAGTCCATGTTGTATGTTCTCCCATTCCATGTTCCATGACCTAAAGTCTCTCTCTGCTCTGACGTTTCCGTGTTCTGTGTTCTAAGGTGTCTTCCAGCTCTAACATAATGTGACAGAATTGCTTTCTCAGATGGGAGGGCACCTAAGGAAGGAGGAAGCTTCCCTCAGGCCAGCTTGTCTGTCTCCGGAAACCAAGTTACAGGGCAGAAATGTGCAGACTTCTAGGATTGTACTCAAGTCTCCCTGGCGTCTCCCTGCCTCAGTCTTCCTGTAGGGAAGAAGAGAGGGTAGGTGATGAGGGACAATCTAGAAACCAGCTCCTGTATCTTGGGGCCCATCTTTAATGCCATAGCTCCAAATGGGACTGTAGAACAAAGGTCTAATGTGTGTTTGGGCGGTGGGGAGAGTCATGAAAGAACAAAATGTTTCCTGGGCCAGTCATTTTTGATAGAAATCCCACCGACCTCAAAGCATTTTTATCCTTCCTGTCTATCCTCATGACCGGAGTACTGATGTCTGATAATAAAGTTTTGGTTTCCTTAATAGACAGCAGGATTCAAATCCTCCAATGACACAAGCATCTGACAGATCCCTGCTCCTCTCCATGACCTATTTCCTCAACTTTAAAGGGAGAGAGCTAGACTGTGGTTTGTAAGATCCCTTCCCACTCTGACATGCTACCTGCCAGTTGGCCCAGCCAGAACTAGGAATAGGCAAGGTAGGCAGCTGCCTAGGGCATAACATGCAAGGGTCAGAGGGAACAAGGGACACTTTTTCATATAACTTTTTGCAAATGTATATATGTTTAAAGCCAAAATTTTATATTCTATAGGTTATTGGGATTAAATTTGTGACAGATTAGTGCCTAGGCATTTTAGTGAAAGTGTAGGAAGGCAGTAGCACATATTGGGGGGACCATTTTCAATATTTGTCAGAGATACACTCACATCTTATGATTTCTCCAGGTTAAATGTTAAAGAATTCAGAGCTGGAAGGAATCTTAGAGAGGTCCAAACCTTCCCAACCCCATTTTATTTATTCTTTTTTTTCTATAATGTGAAGAGATATTTTGTTATAACACAATAGTTGTTACCCAACAAACCCATTCACATAGTACATTCCTTGAAGAACAGTTTATCAATTGTTTCTCCCCATGCAATAACTTTTATTTATGTGTTTTTAATATCAGAACTTTCCCCAAGTATACCACCTCTCCTTTGAATTTGTTCTTTTAAAAAGAAAATTTGAAGTGAAACCACAAAGTAGCTATGCAATAGTACATATATTGTTCCTCACCTGTACTGCTCCACCTCTCTGCTCAAAGGAAGAAAGTGTTTTCCTCTCTTTTCTGTAGGACCAGGATTAGTTGGTGTAATTAATATAACATCAAGAGCTTTTTGATGTTGTTTTGTTTACATTATTGTAGTCATATATATGTTATTCGCTTGGCTCTTCTCTTTTCACTCCGCTTCAATTCATATGTCTTCCCATGTTTCTCTGAATTCTGTATATTTGTCATTTCTTATAGAGTAATAATATTCTATTGTGTTCATATACTATAATTTAGTCAGTCATTCCTTTATTATTGGACATTCACTTTGTTTCCAAGGTCCTTGCTACCACAAAGAATGCTACTCTGTTATATATGGTTATATATTGCCATTGGCTTCTGAGGGTATGTACAAGTCTTCACTGTGTCAAAAAACATGAATAATTTAGATAATTTTTTGCATAATTTCAAATAGTTTCCCATAATTAATCCCTTCACTTTATAGGTGGAGAAAAACTGAGGCCTAGACAGAAGTGAATTATTCAAGGTCACACACGAAGTAGATTATGGAGGCAAGATTCAAACCCACATACTTGACTCTAAATTCACAACACCATGTTGAGTTCATCTGTGAGAGGGAGGGACAACCCCACCTAACACATACCAGGGATCAGAGCAGTCACAAGACCTGAGGGGAGAAACCATCCTAAGAAACGTGGGACAAGGTCCAAAACTTCGGCTGTTCTGTGACATATCAGGATGTTCACAGGATAACGGATGATACTCAACTGATGCCAGTAAGGATTGAGATCAGAGAGTAAACAGAGAAATAACAATAGTAGCTTCCAAATCTATGGAGCATTAAATTCAATTGATATTGCATTCTAAATTTTGTGTCATAAATCAAACCTAAAACCCAAGGAGTAAAACCTTAGATAGAACAAGACAAGTTAATTCACAGAAAGGAAATGTTTCTTTTCTATTCTTCTTTCTATGTCCATCAGAAATTCCCCTTCCTCTTTCCCTTTTTCCTATAACCCACATCTTTAAAATTTTCAAACTGACAACCTCACAACAACTTTGTGATGCAGATAGTTCAAATATTAGTATTCTCTTTTTGCAAAGGAGGAACTGCACTTCTGAGAAGTTGTGGTTTGTCCATAATCAAACAGGTGGCAAATGTTAGCAGGATTTGAGCTCAGATTTCCTGCCCCTAAGGCAGTACTCTTTTCATCCTTCCTTTCAAGGTAACCAAACATGGGGTCCAAAATGTGGGTGGTAGAGCTTAATAATAATAATAATAATAAAACAGTCATGGATGCAAATTATGCAAGGAAGTTTTGGAACTGTGGGAAACATTCCTCAGGGTACAAAAATTTAGCAACTAATCTAAAAAAAAAAGGAGGGAGGGAGAAAGAGGAATACAATGGGAGAGGGTGAGGAAGAAGAATAGGCACACAAGGAAATACTTTTACGGGAAAATGGGATAATACTTGAACCTCACTTTCATCTGAACTGGTTCAATGAGGGAAGAATATACATATATAAAAACTTAGGTGGATACAGAAATCTATCTTACCCAACAGAGAAACAGGAGGAGAAAGGGATAATAGAAGGGACACTGATAGAAAGTGGGGTGGATTGTGGGAGGATAGGGTCAGAATCAAAACAGACTTTTGAGGAGGGATAGGGCAGAAAAAGAGAAAGAAAGAAGGACAAACAGAAGAAAACTGGCTGAGGGTAAAATGCAGTTAGTATTCATAAGTATATATGTGAATGGAATGAATTAGCCCATAAAACAAAAGCAGATAGCAGAATGGTTTAAAAACCAGAATCCAACAACATGTTGTTTACAAGAAACACACTAGAAACAAAAAGACATACACAGTTAAAGCATTGGAAGCAGAATCTGTTATGCTTTAGAACAGTGATGGGCAACATTTTGAGCTTCGTGTGTCAAAATTTGCCAAAAAAACAAGCATAACTTGGGTGGTGTGTCACTTTGAGAAAAAAACCATAATTTCACAATATTTATAGTTTAAATGACAAAAATGTATGATTGTAATATATAACTGCATTTAATAAACCAAAATGGGTAAATTAATATAGGTAGAATTGTCATTTATAGTGCACAGAGTGTCTACACTACACTACAGCAAATGTTTCATCCTCAGCATGTGGCCCCATACTTCTCTGTTTGTATGCATGCAGTTGTGTGTCATCAAAAATGGCTGCATGTATCAGTGCTGACACACATGTCATAGGTTTGCCATTACCACTTTAGAAGAAAAAAAGGCAAGAATAGCAATCATGATCCCTGACAAAGCAAAAGCAGAAAAATACCTAATTTGAAAGGATAATCAGGGAAACTATACCTTGCCAAAAGTTGCTATAGACAAAGAAGTAATATCAATGCCAACATATACAAAAATATTAATACTGATATTTGCACCAAATGGCATAGCATCTAAATACTTAAAGGTAAAAGTTAAATTAATTACAAGGGAAACTAGACAATAAAACTATTCTAGTAGGATATCTCAGTTTTCCCTTCTCAGAAATAAATAAATCTAATCACAAAATAAATAAGAAAGAAAGGAGGTGAACAGAATTATAAAAAAGTTAGATGTGATAGAAAACTGAAATTATACAAGGAAGTAGTGGAACTATGCAACACATCCATCAGGTTATAAGAAGTTAGCACCTAATCTCAAAAAAAAAGTGGAGGAATGAGAAAGAAGAATACAAAGAAAGAGGAGAAAGGGAGAATAATAGGGGAAATTATCTTATATAATAGAGGCACACAAAAATATTTTCCGAGCAGAGGGAAAATGGGGGGCATGGACAATGGAGAAAATTTAATATGAATAGAAAGGAGTATGCTTTTTTTTAATCAGTTTTACATAGCACTTTCAGAAAAATTGATCATGTATTAGAACAATGATGGCAAACCTATGGCACACATGCCAAAAAGGGCATGCAGAATCCTCTCTATGGGCATGCTTACACTTTTTTTTTTGCTAGAAAGCTAGAGGGATGGGGCAGAGCTGCTCCCCTCTCCCTCTCCATGAGCCTGAGGACATTACTCACTTCCCCCACCCCTCTGCCCAGCAGCCCAATGGGAGTGCTTCCTCCCTTCCCTGCCTGGTATAATGTGCTGGGGTGAGGAACTCACATACTGCATGAGGACATGGCATAGACGACAGCCTGTTAAGTCTATGGTGAAAGGGATTCCTGTGGTGGGGTTGGAGAGGAGCTGGGTTTGAGAGGAGCATAGCTCACAGCGTGGCACATAGCTGGAGGGGAACAGAGCTGGAGGAGAACAGAGAGTTCATGCCACTCTGCTCCCACTCTCCATGCACACCTACCCCCCTGCCCAGCAGCCCATTGGGAGCACTTCCTCCTTCCCCTGTCTGGGTTCAGGGGTGGGGAGCAAAAAGGGGGAGGCATAGGTGGCAGGGCATGGGCACAGCACTCAGTCTCTGGGGGGAGAACAGCGTGGCACTTAGTCTGGGGGTGGGAGGGTGGGACGAGGCCCAGCACTTCATCTCTAAAGGGTTCACCATCACTGTATTAGAACATAAAAAACTCATGAACAAATGCAAGAAAGCAAAAATATTAAAGGCATCCTTTTCTGACTACAAATTATATTCAATAAATGGCATTGGAAGCATAGATTTTAAATTAATTGGAAACTAATCTAATGAGTAGATCAAAGAATAAATCATAGAAACAATCAATAATTTAATTAAAGATAATGATAATGAGATATAAACCATACCAAAATTTGTAGGATGCAGCCAAAGTTGTACTCAATGGAAATTTTATATCTCCAAACACATCAAAATAAAGACAAAACACCCATTCCCATTTTAAATACAGTGATGCCTTGATATATGAGCACCTTAAGTCACAAGCAATTTGAGATATGAGCAGTCAAAATGGGGATTTTTTGCTTTAAGTCAAGAGCAGGTATTTGAATAATGAGCTTCTGCCTCCCTCCACCAGATAGCCTGCTGAGCATTCGGTTTCACAAGTTACAGGAAGCCGTCTCATTTAGTTCAGTGTTTATCTGGCAGTGGGAGCATCTGTATTGAATTGCTTTTGCTTGACATTGAGGACCTCATCGAGAAGCACAGCAAGGAACTGACGATGGAGGAACTGGAGGAGTTACAACAGCAGCAGCAAACAGAGGTTTTACAGGAAATTATGTAGTGGGGAGGAGCTGGAAGTGGATGAGGTAATCAGTACAAGCAAGATTAAGGAAATGTTGAGGATTTGGGAAAAAAATTAAACAGTTTGTTGAAAAGACACACCCAGGAAAAGTTGCAAGAGATTGTGTGTTGGGGCTATGTAATGACACTTGTTTCACACATTATCAAAATGTTCTGAAAGGGAGGAAGAAACAAACTTCCATGGAAAGGTTTTTTGGGGCCAGAACAGATTAATTGCATTTCCATTAATTTAAATGGGGAAATTCGATTTGACAAACGAGCAAATTGAGTTACAAGTTTGGCCATGGAACGAATTAAGCTTGTGTATCAAGTTACCACTGTAACTAGAAAGCATAGGAATAAATGGAGCCTTTCTTTAAATATAAGTGATGTATAAGTCTAATACTATCAGTGAGCATTATCTGTAATAGGAATAACTAGAAACTTTCCTAATAAGATCAGGGGTGAAAAAAGTATGTTCATTATTACCACTATTATTCAATATTGTACTAGAAATACTAGCTATAACAATAAGACAAAGAAATTGAAGGAATAAGAATAGGCAACAAGGAAATAAAACTATCACTCTTTACAGATGATATGATGATATACTTAAAGAACCATAAAGAATCAATTAAAAAACTAGTTGAAATGATTAACAACTTTAGTAAAGTTGCAGGATATAAAACAAACCCACATAAATTATCAGCATTTCTATATATTACCAACCAAACCCAGCAGCAAGAAATAGAAAAAGAAATTCCAGTTAAAATAACTATGGACGTTATAAAATGCTTGGGAATCTACCTGCCAAGATAAAGGCAGAGCCTAATATGAATACAATTATAAAACACTTTTCATACAAATAAAATCAGATCTAAACTAGAGAAACATTAATTATGCTTGAGTAAGCTGAATCAATTTAACAAAAATGACAATTCTACTATGATTAATTTACTTATAGAATGTCATACCAATTAAACCACCAAAAAATTATTTTATAGTGCTAGAAAAAATAACTACAAAACTCATCTGGAAGAACAAAAGGTCATGAATATCAAGGGAATGGGGGGAGGGGGGAATGAAAAGATAGGCAGTCTAACAGTTCCAGATTGCAAACTATATTACAAAGGAATTATCATCAAAACAATCTGGTACTGATTAAGAAATAGAATGGTGGATCAGTGGAATAGATTAGGTATATAATATACAGTAGTAAATGACCATGGTAATTTAGCATTTGATAAACCCCAAAATCCAAGCTTTGGGGTCAAAAACTCACTATTCACAAAAATTGCTGGAAAATTGGAAAGTAATTTGGCAGAAACTAGAAATAGAACAGCATTTCACACCATATACCAAGATATAGTCAAAACGAGGACATGATTTAGACATAAAGGGTGATATTCTAAGAAAATTGGGGGAGCATGGGAAAATTTACCTATCAGATCTATGGAGAAGAGTTTATGACCAAACAAGAGAGAGAAAACATTACAAGATGTAAAATGTATAATTTTAATCATATGAAATTAAAAGGCTTTTGCACAAACAAAACCAATGCAACCAAAATTGGAAAGAAAGCAAAAAAATGATAAGAAAGGCATTTATAATGTTGCCCTGATAAAGGTTTCATTTCTTAAATATTTATAGAACCGAGCCAAATTTATCAAAATAAGAGACATTCTCCAATATGTGGTCAAAGGATACGAATTCAAAGCTATCAATAGTCACATGAAAAAAAATACTCTAAATCAGTGATGGGCAAACTTTTTAAAGAGGGGGCCAAAGGAAAGGAAATGCTCATCTGTCAGTCTGTTTTGAAGGCAACTCTTTGGAAGTTTTATTGTATTGTATCCTACTCATTGTATTTGTCAGATTAGGAATAATGTTGCACAGCGGGATAGAACATTTCACCGGTAGCTTGCCCATCACTGCTCTAAATCATTATTGATTAGAGAAATGAAAATTCTGAGATACCACCTCACACCTATCAGATTGGCCAATATGACAAAAGGAAAATGATAACTACTGAAGGCATTGTGGAAAAATTGGGACACTAACAACTATTGGTGAAGAATAATTTGCAACTATGCCCAAAGGGTTATAAAACTCTGCATACCCTTTAACCCAGCAATACTAAGGAATGTATCCCAACGAGTTTAAAAGACAAACAAAAGGATACATATATATGTATGTATATATATATATGCATGCATACACAAATACTTATAGCAGCTCTTTTTTTAGTGGCAAAGAATTGGAAACTGAAGGGAAGCGAATCCATTAGGAATGGCTGAAGAAGTTGCAATACAGTATATGATTGTGATGGAATACTATTGTGCTATAAAAACCTGGGAAGATTTATATGAACCAATACAAAGTGAGGTGAGCAGAACCAGGGGAACATTATACATAGAAACAGCAATATTATAACAATGATCAGCTGTGAAAGACTTAGCTATTGTAATCATCATCATGAGCCAAGACAATTCCCAAGGACTCATGGTGAAAGATGCTATCTACTTCCAGAGAGATAGCTGATAAATTCTGAGTGCAGATTGAAATATATTGTTTTCTCTTTATTTTTCCTGGTTTGTTTGTTTTTTACAAAGTGGCTAATATGGAAAGATGATTTGCATGAAAAAAAGAGTTTTAGCACCTATCAAATACTTAGCAAGTTGTAGCCTAGAATCATACACCAGAAGCTAGCTATCTTTCATGGATTAACAAATGCTAAATTCCAATTCCACAAATACAGGCCTCAAAATATTCTAGAATAGAAGTGTCAAGATCTGGCCAGCTGCTTCAAAAACTGCCTCAAAACTTCTGTATGCTGCCTGGACCAAATTAAAATATAATTTTTAACAACAAAATGAAATATTTAGTAAAACAAATGAAAATACAATACAATATAGATCATATCAATTTGGTTTTCTAAGTCAATATACCAGGGAAGGAATCAGTGTGTTTCTATTTAAGTTTAATACCTCTCTCTTTAGAGAATAATAAACCATTCTTGAAGACCTAAACTGCCATCCACAAATGCCCAGATGTAACATTGATCTCTAAAAACTTAGGAACAATTCTCTAAGTGGATGTCATCATTCATTGAAGAAAAAGCTCTAAAAATATAAAAACTTTCCCCAGGAGTTTAAAATTCCATGGAAATTTATCAACCCTGTTGTCCTGTTTACTGATACAGTTGTACTGAAAGTACTTTCAACAAGTACTGGTTCTCATTTAGTAGCTCTTGAACAATGGTGGAAGGAGGTTTACACTAAAAATTCTTTGATAGCTCCTTATGTAGTAACTAATTACAAAGCATTGTTTATAGTAAGTTAAATTGCCTTTGGGTTCATGAAACATTTTTTTTGTTGTGGTTGAAAGGAGTTCACAGTACAAAACAAGTTGGGAATTACTTTTTTAGAGAATGTGCTTATATGAAGATGAAAATTATTTTGAATTTTCTTCCTAAATCAAAGTTCATCACTCTACCATCTATACCAAAAACATCAAACACAGGGCCAAAAAGTTACATGGCCCATAGAATTCTGGAGTGCAACTAAACCAGATTAAAATGTCATTAAAATATTTAATGAAATACATAAAAATAATAAAACAGATATTACATTTAAAAAACTAAACCAGTAGGGATCTTTATATATGATGTAGTGGCCTGTGCTTTGATTTGAGTTCAAAAATGTTGTTGCCTATCATATTGGTCCTTTCTCAGAGTCCTTTTTTCTTCCCAGAGTCCTAAAGTGAATTTGAAATGCTCATCTCTCTCAAAGCTGGAAGCCAAAAGAGGCCAGGATTATCTCTTCTCACCTGCTCTTTATCAACTCCATCCCACCCTTCCTCAAGCATAGGGAATTGAATAATCAGTCTCCATTGTGAGGAGAGTGCCATACAGTTGACCCTTTGAGCTAATTTGATCACATAATTCTACAAGCAAGCTATATACAAGACAAATTGGAAATAATCAACAGAAAGACTGCCTTTAGAGTTGAGATAGTGATAGAGGAGAGAAAGGGGTATGTTCAAGAGATATTGCAAAAGTGAAGTTGACAGACCTTTGGCAACAGCTTGGATATGGAGGTGAAAGAGTAAGGATTCAAGAATGACTCTTGGGTTTTAAGCCCAAGTCATGAGAAGACTAATATTGCCCTCTACAGTTCCAAGTCTAATGTTCTTTTCATCACACCACACTGACCATTCACATGGTCATTCCCTATCACAAATAGTATTCTTATGGGGAAAACCAGGGAAGTTAACTTAAATATTAAATGTGGGTTCAGAAGGGTGTATAGGATACAGGAATGACAAAAGATGGGGACTTAACAAGTTAGGGAAAATGGGTTTAACTGCTAAGGAAAATGTCTGTTGACAGAAGTGACAATTAGGCCTGTCACCCTGCGCCATCTAGACAAGGGGCCTGTGGAAACTAGCAAGCAAAAGATAAGTTTGTAACAAATTTAATTAAGGGAATTACGGTCTAAAGGATGAGAATAGGGGTTTCTACACTTCCAGACTATGGGCAAACCACAGGGTCAGGGGAGGGAGACTTATCTACACTGAACTGAGAACTAAAGCAAGACAGAGCCCAAGGATAGCAGGACTGAAGTGGGTATCCTCACAGCGGAGTCCTGACACACTCCAGCGATGTTGCAGGTCTTCCAGGACCACTAGCTGTACTCTTTCAGGTGGGTAGATTCTGGGAGCTAATCCAGCCCAAGTTAACCTGAAACTCAGGTTGGGATTAATAGTATCTACCAAAATCTCCCACAAGTAGATGACAGTCTTCCTTCAGGATCCCAGGGAATCAGGGTACAAACTCCACTTCCTCTGAGGTCTCCCAGGGCCAGTTACAACTTGTCCCAACCACCATAGAGTCTTTCTCAGAGAGAGAGAACCACACTTCGTGCTTCCCCATTCCATTTGGAATTCTCAAGCCCTTCCTGCTAGGTCTCCTAAATAATAATTAAGTAATCTTCTCACAACCAGTAATCACAAACCTAGGACTCACTTCCATCACCTCCTCTTTTTTATGAGGTTGACTGTACATATAGACAGAGTAAATAACTCCCTGTCCCCTATATAACATCCCCACTGCTTGTTATCAACCATTAGAACTTTATTTTGGGGAGTTTTAAAGATTTTTCCCATTTCCAGGAATATTCTATTGCTACACAAATATATCCCAAAAGATTTAAATGTCAACAGGTACTGTTTGAGCTGTTAGCCATCAGCCCAGACATGGCCTACTGGAAATAGCTCTGATTTGGAGTTAGGAGAGGTGAGTTCAAATATTGGTTTGGCACATAAAATGTGTGACCTTAGATAAGCCCCTGAACCTCAATTCCCTCATTTGAAAAAGGAGGGGGTTAGTCTGAATAATCTCTAAGGTTCTTAGCTTCTGTAAGCTATATATGGTCATTCTAAATAGCTACTTATTCACTAAGTACAAGACCCCACAGTCTATGTGGAAGGGTATTGTGAAACTCAAATGAGATAACAGATATAAAAACACTAAGCAAACCTTAAAGTACTACATAAATGCCAATTATTATTATTATTATTAGCCTAACTTCATTCCTGGAACCTCTTACTGCACTCCTGCTGAGCTCAAGCAATATTTATTAGGTATTATAAGGTATACTGGAAAATATTTAATAACTGGGATCTGAGAGGTAAGGGGAATTTTTTAAGTTTACACTTTTAAGTTTGAACCACATCATGAACACTTTCTTAAAGTCTAGGCAATCAACAAAACAAATCAAACCCTGATTCGTAACAATTATGGATTTCTGAGATGTAAATCTGTTAACTGAGGCACAATCTCCAGGAACTTAGGTCCTCTCTTCCCCAAGGAGACACAAACAACCTGGAGCCCAAGACCCCAGAACTGAGAGATATGCCTTAAAATCAAGATAATCTTTATTAAGCAAAAACATACATATGAATATGTAACAAAATGGTCTAATATCAATAAACACTCAAAATACAGTTGACTAGCACCTACTTTTATAATTTGGAAGCTAAAATTGTATGGACAGATTAGATTCCCAGGCACAGGAGGAAACAAAAACATCTCTGGTACATATTTTTAGCATCAGACAAGAAGATAAGGGTATGAAGTGACTCATTCTCAAGATTTCAGCAGTACAATATTCATTGAGTCTTAGAGCCAAATGTCCCATAGTTGAGGCCAAGTGATAAACTCAATCAAAGATAGAAAGTCTGGGACCAGACATATTTTACACAAAGCACGAGGGTTTTTGTCATCTTCTCTCAGAAATGGACTGTGAGAGCTGGTTGGTGGGTATCATACTGAAACTCTGGGAGCTGAGAATCCCAACTGTTGATTGACAGGTGAAGACCGTTGGACCTCAGAATGTTCCCAGAGGCCATGAAGACAGGGGAGAAAGCAGTTGGCCAGGGGAGTATAAATACCCTGGCAGCCCCTGACAGGAGGTCTTTTCCTTTTCCTTTGGACCTGGGATCTATAGACCCTGGTCTATTGAGATCTGAGGCTTGCTTGGCTCAACCTTGCAAGAACTCCTGTCTGAACCTCATTGACATTTGTCAACCTGTATCCAGACCGTGAATCCTCCTATTCTTCTGTCCCCTAGATATTTAGGTATTCAAACCATGCTTAGGTATCTAGGTATCCCGGGGCCCGGGAGGGGTCCGGGAAGTGGGCAGGAGAAGAAGAGGGTGGAAAGGGTGGTTCCTAAAGGCTGTGAAAGGCATAACATCTGGCAAGAAGAAGAAGCTGAAGACATCAAACAGCAGCTTGTTTGTTCTGGTTTGGCTATGGCCAGGCTGAGCCAGAGGAGCTAGAACAAGCCAGAATCACTCACCTGCCGGATTAATATTATCAAAGATTAGTTTAGGGTTTCCTATTCCTCGTCCCATTTCTAAACATTCCTTCCTTGCCTGATATATATATAAAACTCTTCAAGTACCTTCCTGGAGTGGTTGTTTCATCACTTCTCTGGGAAGGGAGCTAACACAGTCAGATAAACGTGTCCAAGGCTGATAGAGCCCAATATCCACCATTAATCAACCCCAGGTGGGACCTGAAAGGGATACCCATCTACTGACCTGAAGGGTCCTGCCTGGGCACTGTTATAAAGGAGGGAGGTGTTACAACATCTAGCTACGTGGCAAGACTCAGGTGATCTTGCACTAGCCACATATCTGAACTACCACTACTGTCACTCAATTAAGAGTGGTAGTATCCAGTTTACTCTCTCCTATATTTATAACATGGGATGAGCCCTGAAATGAGTCAGTTTCTTCAAGTTACTGTGGATCCTAAAGATAATCAATTTTTTCAAATTTCTCTGAGTCCCAGGTAAACAGAGTCAGTCTTATACATCTTCATCACACATAGAAGAGCAATTCTAGCATGTCAAGATAGTTATTAAAATAATTTACACAAAATATTCTCCCTGAAAATTGACCAATCAGTTCTCCCAACTGGTTAATGCTGGCTCAAGCATACTCCTGGCTATGGGATATAAAAAAGGGCTCTAGAAATGAGGGTCAGGCAGATAGCAAGCAAGCATCAGAAGGATACACCAAATAAGTGTAATTTAGAGCCTATGATACTGTGAAGATGAGTAAGATATTTTAAATGCTTAGCTCTGAGGAAGGAAGGAGTCAAAGATAATTTGTGTTCTTATGTTTTTTTTTTAAATCCCTTACCTTCCATCTTAGAATGAATACTGTGTACTAGTTCTAAGGCAGAAAAGCAGTAAGGGCTGGGCAATGGGGATTAAGTTTCTTGCCCATGGTCACAGCTAGGGAGTATCTGAGGCAAAATTTGAACCCAGAACCTCCCATAACTAGGTGTGGCTTTCAATCCACTGAGCCATCAAAGAAAACTTGTGAGTTTTGATTCTGAATGACTGTTGATAGGAATCAGGATGGCAGCTCTTAGGGCCAGGAGAGATTTTAAAAATACAATTGGAACAGTTGCCAATCATGGTCCAACCAGAAGCCACAAAAAAAACTCCTCTGCAAGGAAGTGACATGGTGTAATTGCTATAGCAACATTCTCAAACATTTTGGTGTCAGGACCCTATTATACTCTTGGAAATTATTGAGGACTCCTTTCAAAAAACTATTACATAGGTTATATTTATCAATGTAATGTTAGAAATTAAAACATCTTAATATTATTATGAAATTAGTTTTTATCTTGAAGAACCCCTAAAAGGATGAGCAGGATCCCCCAACCACACTTTCTTGTTGGTATAACAGATAAATCACTAGGTTTGGAGTAAGGAATCCCACCTCAGATACTCACCATGTGATCCTGGGCATCTTCTCCAGGCTTGTTATCTCCTCTGATAAATGAAATCATTGGACTTGATGGCCTCCAAGATTCTTTTCAGCTCTAAATTAATGAGCCTACAAAGGAATAATGAATTGGAGGAATTCCATGTAAACTGGAATAACCTCCAGGAATTGATGCCTAGTGAAAGGAGCAGAACCAGGAGAACATTATACACAGAGACTGATACACTGTGGCACAATCAAACATAATGGACTTCTCTACTAGCAGCAATGCAAGGATCCAGAGCAAGGCTGAGGGACTTATGAGAAAGAAAACTAGCCACATTCAGAGGAAGAGCTGTGGGAGGAGAAATACAGAAGAAAAACAACTGCTTGAACACATGTTTTGATGGGGATTTTATTAGGGATGTAGACACTAAATGACAACTCTAGTCCAACTATCAATAATATGGAATTAGGTCTTAATCAATGATACATGTAAAACCCAGTGGAATTGTGTATGGGCTAAGGGGGGCTGGGGGCGGAGAGGGAAGGAATATGAAACATGTAACTATGGGAAAATAATAAATTTATGAGCCTAAGTCATCTCTCCCAACTCTCCCAGTGAAGAAATTACTTTCCTCTATGGCTTCCTTGGCAAAGTCACCTAGTTTATCCTCAAATATTTTCCAGTGTTGGTAAGTTTACTATGTTGCAACCCATTTAATTGCCTTTCAGCTTTAATTTTTTAACAAATTCTGCCAAATTTTGAAATGGAACCTGATTCCCTAAGACAGCCCCTACATTGATCCTACATTTTGGAACTCCCCAATTTTTTTCCCAGGAGCCATGGTTGGAAACATTTGGAAATGATGGGCCTTCTTAAAGACAAAATCAAATAGACTTTAGGTTTCTGTGCTAAAGTCAACGCTGAATTTAACTTGCCTCAGACCCAAATCCTTGTTCAGCTGGGTTCCCCTGGAAGAAGCTGAAATGAAATCATGGAAAAATCTCAGAGCTCTGAGAATCATCAGAGATCATTGAATACAATCCCCATCTGAAGAATTTAGAAATATTGGAATTTGAATCCAGTCATCTGATGCCATGTCTAAGGCTATTTGTGGAAATTCAAAACCTAGGATGGGAATGACTAGCTTCAGACTGGAAGACCCTTTAGAGATCAACTCCAACCAAATCATTTTCTAGAGAAGAAAACTGGGGCCGGGGGAGGGGAAGTGATTTGTCGGTAGACACGAAACTGTTAAGTACTGAGGTCTGGGCTTCCTATCCCAGAAGGCTGCCCCAAGAGATGCTGGGCCTTGAATGGAAGGATGCTAGTTCAGGTTAGTTTTTGCCACTATTGCCGGGACAACGGGTCGTTCAGGTGGTCCGAAATGTGGGAGGGAAATCACGTGAAATAAAGTTAGGAAGGTTGGCTGGGGCCAGATTGCGCTTTCTATACCAGCGGAGCTAGGTAGATGGTGCTGAGACTCAGTTGCCGGCCACACGTGGTGGCTAACAGAAGCCGCCTCCAGATCAGTACCAGTCTCCCCATCCCTTATGCTGCAGCTGACTCACCACCGAGATGCGAGTCCTCCCGCCTTCCCAGAGCGTCTCAGGAAGCAGCCTGGGGGACCGGATAGAAGCGGCTCCGGCGGAAAGAGGAATATGCCGTCGACATATGAGGGGACACTTCCTGCTGGGACTTTGGCTCAGTCTCAGGCTCGTGGCTTGAGCTTATGTGGCCCCTGTGGGCGGCCTTTGGGGTCCGCTCACCCCGACGAAGTGCACTCGGTTTCACGTGAGGGACTGCGCCTGTGCCCCGGGGGCGGCCCGAGGGGGCCCAGGCTGCGTCCTGAATTAGGGTGAGTCCGGTCGGGGAAAAGGAAGCTCTCTCGTCACCTTTTTTTTTTTTTCAGAATCCCTGCTTTCCGCTCTCCACCCCTACTCCTTTGGGTTCATGGTTTCTCGTGGCCCTGGATACCCGGGCCGATGGGCTGTCGTGTCACGGGCCTCAGATTAGCTGAACTGGAAGAGAGTGAGGGCACAAGGGACAAGGGCAGTAAAGGGACCCGAGGCGGAGTCAGGAAAGCGGCAAGCATTTATTAAGCGCCTGCTGAGGGATGTAAAGTAAGGCAAAAAACAGACCTTGCCCTCGAAGACCTTGCAATCTCATGGGGAAGATTGCAAACAGTTAAGTACAAACAATTCAGAGCATTGAACTAGGGTCTTAATCCCTGTTTTGACACTAATTCTTCCATCTGCCATGTGTGGGACCTTGGGTAAGTCACATTTTCCTTGGTTACAGAATAAGGAGGTTTTTAGGAATGTAAGATTTCTTGAAGCTAGAAGGAACCTTAGAGATCATCTAGAGTTTAGACCATATTTCACAGATGAGCAGACTCCAAGAAGTTGAGTCATCAGTAGTAAGTAGCACAGAGGAAAAGGAACCCAGAATAGAGCTTTTCTCGGTGTGTGGTGGGAAGGAGAGGGAAAGAGATTGCATAGATATGAGAACTCATAATTAACTTAAAATTTGTGTTCCCTGCGTGCTAACAAGCTTGAATCACTTGCCCACAATCACACAGTTAATGTGTGTCATGGGCAGGATTGGAACCCATATTTTCCTTACTCCAAAACTAACCAGTATACAACATGCTATACTCTCTTTCACGAATTGCATTTATCCATCAGATTCCAATTTTTTAGACCCCACTCCCTCCCTCCCCACATCCTGAATCTGTCATCACACATTGAACTAGATGAGAGTTCTAAACATAGAGTCTAGGGCAAGTAGGTGGTCCAGTAAGATCTAGTGCCAGACCTGGAGTCAGGGAGACAGGTCTTAATAAGTTCCTATCCAGCCTCAGACACTAGCTTTGTGACACTGGACAAGTCCTTTAATCCTGTTTGCTTTTTTCCTCATCTTTAAAATGAATCAGAAAAAGAAATGCCAAAACACTTCAGTGTCTTTTAGAAGAAAACCCACAAAAGGACAGCTAAGTGGCTCTGAATATTGAGCCAAGCCTAGAGATGGGAAGTCATGTGTTCAAATGTGGCCTCAGACGCTTCCTAGCTGTGTGACACTGGGCAACTTATTTAACCCCAGTTGTCTTGCCCTTACTACTCTTCTGCCTTGAAACCAATACTTAGTATTGATTCTAAGATGGAAGGGAAAGGTTAAGAAAAAAAGAAAATCCTAAAAAAGGGTCATAAAGAGTCAGGCACAACTGAACAACAGCCACACACACACACACACATAGGGTTTAGAAACATGGATTTTTAAAAAACATTTTAACAGTTTCAATATTTGGTTAACTTTACAATACTATATACTTTATTTGATGTATTTACAACATTCTGAGAAAGCTACAGGCTTTACAAGACCACCAAACTATGACATTTAAAAAAAAAAAGGTTAAAAAACCATAATCTAGATCAGTGATTCCCAAAGTGGGCACCACCACCCCTTGGTGGGTGCTGCAGCAATCCAGGGGGGCAGTGATGGCCACAGGTGCATTTACCTTTCCTATTAATTGCTATTAAAATTTTTTAAAAAATTTATTTCCAGGGGTACTAAGTAATATCTTTTTCTGGAAAGGGGGTATGGTAGGCCAAAAAAGTTTGGGAACCACTGATCTAGGTGATTGCTATAATTCCTTCCAGGTTTGACATTGTGTGATTCTAAATAGCAGTGAAGTAGAAGAAAGAGTTTGCCGACAGATTTATATTCAGAGATAGGATCATCTCAAAATACCTGAAAGTCATCATACCAGATCTTAGTATTCCAGAGGCTTATTGAAATAGCTTTACTCCAACTCCCTACATGGTGATGTCATAAGTATACACTCAGTTTTATAGCTTCAAATAAACTAATATGCAGTGATAAAATACAGCTTTATGTCATTTAAACTGAAAATACATAATTTTGTTAATTAGTACAGATAACTTAAGATTTTGGAATTGGGAGGAACTTTAGAGATAGGTCACATAGTAGTCTCATTCATTTTACAGTGAATACTTAGAGGGCTAAACCTACATGTTGCTGCGACCTAGAGGAGTAAACTTAGTTTTACAGGGTCACATAGTAAGATGGCAATAGACCCAGAATTAAAACCCAGGCCTTTCTTGTCTCTGGTAAAGTATTAGATTAAGTGTACTGAAAAGAGCCCTGGACTTTAGAGACCTGAGTTCAAGTCCCAGCTTGGGCACAATGGAAATAGAGGTTCTTGCTATTAGAGGTAAGATTTCTGGAGTGCCATAAACAAAGTTCACCTCCCTTAAAATTCAAATTCAATTCAACAAACATTTATTACATACCTACCATGTGCCAGGCTTTTTTCCTAGGTACTAAGAATATAAAAATAGAATTGTTTGACCCTGCCTTGGAGAAGCATTCTGGGTGATAGAGAAATAGTAACTGCATGTATAAAGACAAGTACTACATAATAAAAAAAAAATGAGGTATGTTAATGATAGAGAAGAGATGCAGACAACATGCTCTGGGAAAATTAAATAAAAAAGAATATTTGAAGTTCAGTAATTCAGAGTAGGCTACATGTAGAAGACAGCACCCAAGCTAAGCCTTAAAAGAAGGGAGTATTACAAAGGAAAAAATGAAGGAGAGTATTCCACGTGTGGAGAATTCCCCAGAAAATTTGTGGAGGTGGGAGAAGGCAGCTTAATTCAGTTTCTGGTGTTACCTAGAATAGCAGGTGAGTCAGTTTTCTGAAATGTTGACTGCCTGGAGAAGGATAATGTGAAGTAAGTTTTAGAAAGATAGGCTGAAATGGATTGTTTTGGATCTTATCTAGCCAGCCTGAGGAATTTGTTTTTTATTCTAAGGACAGCATTGCTGCCTTGTCTTAGTCACTTAAGTCATTTCCCAGAATAATGGCTGACATTTATGTAGTACTTTTAAGTTTGTAGAGTACTTCTCATACACTATCTTATTTGTGCCTCACACAAAGCTATAAGTGTTGTAGGTATTGTCATTTTAAGAATGAGGAATCTAATGGTGAGAAAAGTGATTGCTCCCCAGTCAAATATCTGAGCTGGGATGCTATGTTGCTTCTCCCATGCAGTAGATAGATAGCACCTACTAATAACATTACCTGAGGGAAAGTAGAAGCTCATCTTGGAAAACCTTGGAGAGAACATGATAGAAATAATACAGAACACTAGGTTTGTTTTGTGTTGTTTTTTTTTAATCTCCACTACCCATTTGCTCTTTCTGATTCCCTTTGGAAAATTAGTGAAACCCTTTGTTTCCATTCCCCACCCTCTGCCCCCAGGAGGAAGTGTTTATTGTTTTGAGTTAGTGGTTCTTGCAAATCCACCTGAATCCATCCTCATCCACCTGTAATGTTTACTGTTCTTCAGATCCCATCTGTGCACGTCAATAGAGGATATGGCAGCCCTGGGGGCAATCCAAGAACCACTCTCTGCTTCAGCCCACATCAACTTCCCATCACCTGGATCCCATCCAGGACCTCCTCATCATGAAATGCTACTGCACCTCCAGGATCCCCAATACGGTACTCATTCTACCCCAGCCCACTCCCAGAACTTTATGTCCCTCTTCTTCAGCCAGATCCTTCAATAGAGATCCCTTCATAAAGTCCTTGAACAGATTTTGATTAAAAATTGTAGAGGCAAATTGAACTTTTCTTCTCACTGCAGAATTATCTACTTTTTGTTAGTTTGCCATTTTTGATGATAATAATTTTTTTGTTTATTATAGGAACTGAAATAAGGATACTTGTAAATTAGAGTTGTTCTAATTTTTAATAAATTTATTTTAAAATATTTATAGATGGAGAGTTTGATACTTTTGATGATCTGTAATTTCATTAGTGGGTTTGCTTAAATCTGCCAGTACAGAATAATATCCTTTCACTTTTCATCTTATTAGATGCTTACTAGATCCATATTTTTTCCAAAAGTCCTTCATAGATAATAACTCACATGCCTAGAGAACTTTATGATGTATCCGATCATACATTTAGAGTTGGAAGGGTTCATAGAGGTCATCTCCTCTAGAACACTCATTTTGCTGGTGGAGAATCTGTGGTCCAGAAAGGTGACTTGACCAAGGTCATACATAAATAACAAGTGGTGGAACCAGAGTTCATTCCTGAATCTGCTGACTCCAGTCAGTGACTTTTCCATTATTTTGCACTGCTTTCAAAACACTTTCATTGCAGTAATGAGGCAGTTAGGAAAGTATTATCTCAATTTTACACTGAAGAAACTAAGGGGTCCAACAGCTGGTAAGTTTCAGCCTAGAACTGCGGGCTCCAAGTCCAATGTGCATACCACTACCCACACTTCCTCCCCAAGGTATAAAAGGCCTTCCTCTTATTCTTTTAGTATCTTGAAAATTCTATTGTATCATTTAAATTGTCCTTCTATTACTTCATATTCTTCACATGTGATCAAGCCTATATGCTTTTCCAGGTGTGCATATCTTTGATAAAGTTTTTTCTCCTATTTCTTGCATGTAAGTCATTGTAACATGGGGCATTTATACACCTACTAATTATTTCCATTGTCTTTGGGTTTTCTGGTCATTTAAACTGTCTGTGGATTATGTTGTTCTGTACTTTGCCAGTGTAACATACTTTGCCCATTTTAACGTTCATAAGATTTTTACAGAGATCCATTTTGCCACCTCTTTCCCTTTTTGATTATACGATCTCTATATATAGATGTAAATACATATACAAAATACAGAACTGAGAGAAACAAATGTGTTGAATATTAGGATCCAAAAAAGATCTATCAGCTAGAACATTGGACCAATTCTAATAATAATAAACTTAACAGGGATCAATATAAACTATTCAGAGGACCAACTACACAAGTACCTGATGAGAGAAATAGCTAGACAATACTATGAAAAATATAGGCATTTTAAAAGTGGGTTTCAAAATCAGTAGTTAAAGTGATAGTGGAAAAAAAGATTGGATTTGTGGTTGGGGTACATGCATTTGAATGCTCCCTGTACTGCTTACTGCCTGTGTCACCTTCAGCAAGACACTTTCTTTACCTGTTTCACTTCTCTGAGCCCCAGTTTTCTCATTGTACAAAGAGATAGTTGAGCTAGATTCAGGGTCTTAAGCTTTGTTTAATTCATGGTCTCCTTTAGCAAATCTGATGAAGCCTAAGGATCCCCTTCTCAGAATCATGATGTTTGGGGGTTTTTTGTTTTTTAAATAAACCCTTACCTTCTGTCTTGGAACCAATAGTATGTATTGATTCCAAGGCATAAGAGTGGTAAGGACTAGGCAATGGGGGTTAAGTGACTTGCCCAGGGTCACACAGCTAGGAAGTGTCTGAGGCCACATTTGAACCCAAGACCTCCCATCTCTAGGCCAGGCTCTCAATCCACTGAGCCACCCAGCTGCCCCCTCTCCCCCCAATCTCTGTTTTTAAGTGCATAAAATAAAAATAGGCCATTACAAAGGAAACCAATTATATCAAAATGTAATTATCAACACAGGTAAAACATGTTCATGGATGCCAGATTAAGAATCATTGAACTAAGTGATTTCTGGGGCTCCTTTCATCACTAAATCTGGGTTCCAAGAACTGCTATGGCAACCAAAAAAATTAACTATTTATAGTAAAAGGAGGTAGAGTTTTCATTATAAAGGAGGTGTACTCATTTTGGGCTTCCATGATTCAGCCACACCTAGGATATCAGTTCAGTTCTAGACACCATTTTAGGAAGGACATTAAGAGAGCAGAGTGACCAGGATAGTGACAAGGCTATAATTTATGCCATTGAGGCTGTTTGAAGAAAGTTGAAGAAACCAAGCATTTATTTTGGAAGAGAAGATTTGAGGAGATGGTTGACTTCAAGACTTTGGAAGGCCAGCATGTAGAAGGAGACATTCTTGTCTTGTCCTGCTTGTCTCCAGAAGGCAGAACAAGAAACAATGGACAAAAAATAAAAGAAAGAAGTAGAAATCAGTTCCATGTGAGGAAAAACTTTCTCACAGTTAGAGTTATCCAGAAGTACAATGGGCTTCCTGAAGATGTAAGAAGTTCCCTTTGAATTGTATGGCAGAAAATCACCAGTCAGAGACCAGAGGGATTCCTACTCACATTTTGAGTGGACAAGGTGATTTCTGTGGTCTCTTTCAACTGATTGTGATTCTGCGTTGCTGTCTTGGTTGGTAGAGGGAGCACCCATACCAGCAAAATCACTTTATTTTTTGAAGTATAAAATTGGATACAGTGTGGTGGCCAAAGAACCCTTGTTTCCTGTAGCCCTTAGCCTCAAGTGCTTCCCTCATTCTGGAGTCTATCTCCCGTCATAGATGCAAATTAGATAATAGTATCCTTTGTACTATCTTAACTCTCTATATCATTACATATCATTTATATATTAATGACTCATCTATATCATTAATAACTCAACAACCTCTGACCCCAAGGATATCCTTGCATTTCTGTGCCCATGAAATCTTTAAGTTTTGATAACCATGGGCCATTAATAATTATTGAGTATCTTAGTAGACTGCTTAGCACTAGGGAATATCACATATTTGGATAAAATATGAACCCACTTCCCATCAAGGTCACATTTCTAGTAGCAGATAAAACACCAAAATTTCTAAATTGTAATATAAGAAAAGTTGCTAGATTCATGTGGAAATCCAAGGTACAAGGCTGGTCTTTGTGGAGTTTGAGATCTGGATCTGTGATTTCAACAATGTAAACAGCTCAAATTTGGAAACCCATTCCACCAGTATAGACCAGCTACTTATAGTCTAGACCAGTGACGGCAAGCCTATGGCATGGGTGCCAAAGACAGCACACTGAGTGGTGTCTCTGTGGGCACACAGCTGCCCTTTTCATCTCTCCCTCTCCCCCTCATTCCCAGAGTTCATTACTAGAAAGGCAGAGGAACTCACATGGAACTATTCCCCTCCCCCTCTCTACCACAACTGATTATATTTTTTCACATCCCCTGCCCCTCTGCCCAGCAACCCAGTGGGAGTGCTTCCTCCCATGTGTGGGGTAAGGGAGCAGGCAGGGTAAGCCTTGCATTTGGGGGGCAGGGAGGCCCAGAACTTCATCTCTAAATGGTTCACCATCACTGGTCTAGACAGTTACCTGCTTCACAGAGCTTTGACTCACTTATGATCATGGAGCTAGTCTATATAAGAAGCAACTTAAACCCAATTCTTTAAGACTGTTAACTAGTGAGAAATCAGAGAAGATATCATGGAGGTGGTAGCATTTGATTTGGGATCACAAAAACTCTTTGCTTTTTCCAAATAAGGAAACTGAAACACAAATTTACAAACATAATAACTTCTATTTATTTGTGATTCACAAAGCCCATTGCTCATAACCCTGGAAGGTAGGTAATACAGTTCATACTACATGGAAAAAAAACTAATTAAATACTTCATACTTCAAGGATTCAGTTCACTTCAGTACCTTTACTAAATGCCTGTTTTGTGCAAGGCATTGGGGAAACAAAGACAAAAAAGAAATATTGCTAACCCTCAAAAAGATTAAATTCTCCTGGTGGGCATACACCAAAGCATACACATATTTACCCAAATGAATAGGAAGTATATACAAGTAATTTCATAAAGAAGAAATTGCTAACAAATGGGCAGGAATGAGGGAATGAGAAGAAGGGACAGCCTTTGCTGCAAAGTCTAAGGAGCCCAAGATGGAATGTTGTATACAGACCAATTTGACTAGAATAAAGAGTGTATAAGAGGGTAAGGGAACCAGCATTGATTGTCTACTAAGTGCTTTACAAATATGTTATTTGATCTTCATAACAGCCCTGGAATGTGGGTGCTATTATGATCCCCATTTTATAGCTGTGGAAAAAGCAGGTCAAATGATGTGCCCAAGGTAATATAACCAGTAAGTATCTGAGCCCTGATTTAAACTTGGGACTTCCTAACTCTAGGCCCAGTGTTGTATTCACTGTATCATTTAGCTGACTATGAAAGGTCGTGATAAAAATAAAAATTGAAAGGTAGGTGGGACCCAGTTTGTGAAAAGGATTTCAGTTTCAACCTAGTTTTTAGATTTCAGTCCCAGAGACAATAATAGGGATCCATTAAAGGCATTTTGTAGGGAAGGATGTGATATGGTCAGATCTGCCTTATGGATCCCAGTTTGGCCACTTTGAGGAAGAGAGATTGGAGGAAATTAGTCTGAAGTCAGAGAAATCAATTAGGGGACTATTGCATTAGCCATTACAAGGCTAATGAAAATCTAATTCCAGTTTTCATCAGGTATGAGTACCCTTCTACTAACACAGAATGCAACCCACCCCCACCCCCATACTTTAATAGATAGGCTTCATGTGATTATGAAACTGAAAAACTCTCCATTTGATAGCCAAGCCAGTGCTGATGAATCTCTCCTCATTTAGCTAGATGGGGTTTCAGATGGCAGAATGATAGAAACACAATCTACCTCTTTGCCCATACTCAAGTGTTTCCTTTAGAGCAGTGATTCCCAAAGTGGGCGCTACCATCCCCTGGTGGGTGCTACAGCGATCCAGGGAGGCGGTGATGGCCACAGTTTTTTGTATTACATTCTATTCTGAGTTCAATAAATAGTTTCATAATTTCCAGGGGCACTAAGTAATATTTTTTCTGGAAGGGGGGGCAGTAGGCCAAAAAAGTTTGGGAACCACTGCTTTAGAGTTTAAACTCCATTGGCATAGCCTTCAAGAACCTAGAGAGTTACCTGCCTCTAATGAGGAGAGGACTTTAGAAGAATAATTTAAAATTACTAGGAGTCTATCCATATAACAAAACATTAATTAAATACACTTTTTTACAGCATCCTTAAATAATTTCCTTATTTCACTTAAAGTTTCATTTGGTCTTTTTGTGTTACATGTGTCTATAACTGTAAAGAACAATGAGTCTTTAACACATGGTTGTAAGAATACTGAACCAGGAGTTAGGAGGCTTGTGTTCTAGTCCCAGCTGGATCAGCAGCAACATAATCAGACCTTGGACTAATCACTTCCTTTCTCTGGGCCTCAGGATCTTTCTCTAAGAAATGAGAATAGATATACTAGATATGGAAACAAATTCAAGCAGACCAGACATTGACTTAGAAAATAAAACATTAACATTATCTATGTTCAAATTTTTATTTTTTTTGTTAAGCATTTTCCGATTGCATTTTAATCTTGTTCTGGATTGTGGCCCCATGGCAACAAGTTTGACACCTCTGGACTAGATGATCTCATAAGGTCCCTTCCTCTCTAAAAGTCAATAGCTTTGCTATAAAGTGAGTTATACTTGTGCTTTCCTATTCTTCAACAGCTCTTTGGACTTCTCTGAATGAGTGTTGGCCAAGTAACTTGTATTTATTTAACAAGAATTAAATACCTAGCATGTGCTATATTAGGGGCTATATAGAGGGATACAAAAGAAAGTTTAAAATCCAGGACTTGTCTTCTAAGGATTTAAAATTCTAGTTGGAAAGAAAAGACATACATATTAAGAAAATTAATAAAAGTAACATAAGTAGATAGATGATAATTAGGTTCAAAATATGTGTTAAGTATTAAAGAAACAGTAAAACAGTGTTGGGTGGGGTAGGGATTAGCGTGAGATAGAAAAAGAGTATTGGCTCTTGAATTAGAGAACATGATTTCAGACTTCTGCTACTAACTATCTTTTTGACTTTAGGTAATGATTCTCCCTACACCTCAGTTTTCTTCTCTTTAACATGAACAGTTGGCTAAGATGGCCTTTGACATCTCTTCATGCTTTTACTCTGTAGTAGAAGCTAATCTGAAGTGGAGTGGAATTACTCCGGGAACGTATAGTCACTCTGGAATGAAAGGTTACTCTGGAAAGTTGGTGGTGAAATTCTGAGAGGATACCTTAATAATGAGAATAGTTTACTTTTTATGGTTATAAAGTATATGTAGTGGGAAGAATTGGGTTTGAATCCCAGCTCCAATACTTACTAGCTGTGTGATGATGGACTTCATTGTTTTTATCTCTGAAATCCTAGTAATAACACCAGCACAGCCTATCTCACAATAGTAAACCTCTAAGCTTTCACATAAAAATGTGAGTTGATATTTCATTTGAACTTCAGTAGAGACAGATGGGGAAACTGAGGTTTTCAGGGGTGAAGTGGTGAAGTCATATAATCATGACTAACAAGTAGCAGAGCTAAGACTTGTTCCCCATCCTCACTCCCAAATCTAGTGTACTTTCCACTTGAAAATATGTTCAGTGTAAAGAAATACTTGCCCAAGGTGAAAAGACTAGGTCTCATAGACCATGTTGAAAAATGACAGAAAAGAATTTTTGGAAAGGTACCTGGGCTAATGCTACAAGGCTGAAATTTGTAAAGATAAGCTTTAGAAAGCCACTATTGTTTTGCCCAGTTCAGATCCCCATAGCAAGATGAGTCCACACCCACAATGTAATAAGCAATAGGAACTTTAATGCTAACTCAAGAGTTAGGGCCCAGGACTATGTTTATTTTTTTGTGGGGGAAATACTTAGAGAGGTAATTTCAGAAATGCTGATATGTACCAGAATAGTAAGATACATGAAGGAAATTAACCCATTGGGGAATGTTGCATTTAGCTAGAGTAGAAAGTGGAGAGACAAAGGACATTGAAAAGATTATGGGACCAAGAAAGCATAGTGTCATGGAAACCAAGAGAAGTGCATTTTGAGGAATTCTTCGATGATGTTGCCAAATGTAGTAGGGAGAGGAGACAGATTTAGGAATCACAGAAATTCATTTAAAAGGACCACAATCTAGTCCAATACATACTCAAAAAAAAATCTCTTCTACAATTTTCTGGACAAATGGTCATCCAAATTAGGGAAACCTCTTCTGAAGGGGAGCTCGATATTTCATACCAGGGCAATTTATTCTGCTTTGGGATAGCTTGAATCATTAGGAAGTTTTCCTTTATGTCAAAGCCAGATTTGCTTCTTTGAAACTTTCACTGATTGCTCCTAGTTCTGCCCCCTTCTGACCAAATAAAATAAATCTAATCCCTCATGACATGAGAGTCTTTGAAATATTTGAAGACAGTTCTAAAAGATATTTTAATGGAAGAAATTTCAAGACTTAGTAACTGTTCAGATATCAGAGGGGAATAGGGAAAGAGAAAAGACAGACGAATATGACTTTATGATTAGAAACCAAAAGTATCATCCCATCAAATTGCTACTCATTAGCTCATCTGAATTCCTTCTCACATTTCTAATAATAGTTCTCCCTCTGGCTTGAGTTTACCTGCAGGTTTCATGCTTATCCTATAATTTCATATGCAACTGTTCTTTATCACTAGGCAAAATTCTTATGTCATCTTGTCTGGATTCCCATTACCTTATGCAGAGGACACTTACCATTCCATTGCAACACCAGTCTTCTATTCTATTTTCCTATCTTTTCATCAGTTTGTAAAATAACTTTTGAAAGTTATCAAAGTTATAGGACCCTCTTAGCCATCACCTTCAATTTGGAAAGGGGACTTAGTAACTGTCTTCCAAGTATTTGAAGTTTTGTCAAGTAGAAGAGAGATTAGATATATTCTCCACAGCCCTGGGGAACTGTGGCAAGGACATATAGGGCAGATTTCAGCTCATTAAAGAAAAAGCTATATAAAAGAAAATGGGTTGCTTCTAATGGTAGAAGGTTCCTTCTCTAGAAATCTTCCAGTAAAGGGTAGATGACCATTTATCAAGGATGTTATGGAAGGGAATCTAATGACCAAGTTGGACTAGACTCCTGAGGTCCCTTCCAACTCTATGATTCATATATCAGAGAGAGGATTTCACTAATAACCTTATAGTTAATTCCAAATCCAAGGCTTTTTGAAGTTATAATTCCATAATTGTCATCTGTCTCCATGAATTTCTTTCCCTTCCTATCAATTAGAGAACAGGTGACTTTTTTTTTTTTTTTACTTTCCATTTATAATTTCAGGTTATAAGACCAGGACTGACAACAAGTTACTGATCCCAAAGCAAGAAATTTCTGAAGAAATAGAATCTTGTGGAACAATATCAGAAATACTCCAAACAGATGTTCTTCAGAAACCCAAATTTCGAAGAACCTATGAACTTCAAAGCAGATTAGATAGTCAGGTGGGAATCCCAGCAAAGAAGAGATGGAGAGATTCTCTTTCCCAACAGAGAAAGGCACAGGTGAAAGTCATGCATGAAGAAACCCCCAGAGAGGAGAGAGGCCATAATTGTGCTGAATTTGGGAGAAACTTGGGCCTAAACTCAAATCTTATTATAGAACAGAGTGTTCCTACAGGAGTGAGACCTCATAAATGTGATACTTGTGGCCAAAGCTTTGGTCAGCGCTCAGTCCTTATTCAGCATCTGAGAATTCATACTGGAGAGAAACCTTTTGAATGTAATGAATGTGGGAGAGCATTCAGCCAGAGATCAGAAATTATTAGGCATCGGAGAATTCATACTGGAGATAAACCCTATGAATGTAATGAATGTGGCAAAGCATTTAGTCACAGATCAACCCTTATTGAACATCAAAGAATTCACACTGGAGAAAAGCCCTTTGAATGTAATGAATGTGGGAAAGCCTTCAGAGGAAGGTCAGACCTTATTCGGCATCAAAGAATTCACACTGGAGAAAAGCCCTATCAGTGTAATGAGTGTGGAAAAGCTTTTAGTCACCGGTCTGTCTTTATTGCACATCAGAGAATTCACACTGGGGAGAAACCTTATGAATGTCATGAATGTGGCAAGACCTTCAATTGGAGCTCAAGCCTTTTTCAACATCAGAGGGTTCATAGTGGAGAGAGACCATATGAATGTAATGAATGTGGGAAAGCATTTACACAACTTGCAGTTCTCATTGACCATTTAAGAACTCATACTGGGGAAAAGCCTTATGAATGTAATGAATGTGGGAAGGCTTTCAGTCATGGCTCAAACCTTCTTCAACATCAGAGGATTCATTCTGGTGAGAAACCATATGAATGTTGTGAATGTGGAAAAGCCTTCTGTCACAGCTCAAAACTTATTCAGCACCAGAGAATCCATACCAGAGAGTGACTCTCTTAATATGGTGGGGAATTCCCAAAAATTACTTTGGGGCAAGACCTCATTAAAGACTACAAGTTCAAAGGCAGGGCTCATTGTTTGTCTAACTTTTGGTAGCACCTAATCTGGTGCCACATGCAGATAGCTTAAATGTTTTTGGATGGCTAAAATGATAATTAAATACTTTGAATGACAGTTCTAGAGAACATATAGCTGAAGTATTCCTTAGAAGCACAGGAATGTGACATCCTGACTTCAGAATCATTTGGTCTTCATCAAAAATTGATATGAATGGGGCAGAGCAGCTCTACTTTATTTATAAGCCCCATTGAGAGAGAATGACACCACCTCCATCAGAAGCAGGAAATTTGGAAAATAATGAGTCTAGTTTTTATTGTTTTAAGTTTAGATGCATTGATTGGATATTTAAATGAAGATAGCCAGCAGACAACTGGATTTCTAGAACAAGGCTAGATACAGATAGAAAGAGGCATCTGCATATAGAAGGAACCCAATTGGTAAAGTCATGGGAGGTAGCTTCCTCAATGTATATGAAGGCGTCCACCAACTTCACAAAAGTTCCTAGTAGGTAAAACACTCAGAAAGGGGAACCAGGGACTGAGAGAAAAATGGATGACAAGTTAAAGTCTAAGGGAAGGAGAACATAAGGCAAGAATAAAAACACAAAGAAAGTTCCGACATGAAATAGATAGCGAGTTAGCTCTGGTGGGATAGAGCTTCACTAGGATGAAGCTTTGGTGGTCAAGAGCTTAACCCTTAGCCCACATACTGGTATTTTTATTGGGGTTACAACTGTATAGGGGGAAGGGAAAATGATAATTAGACAAGTGGTGTGATACATTAACATTATGAGGTAATCATCACAAGATACAAACTGCTGGGTCCTAAGACAATAGATGTAGCTAAAGCCTAGATCAGCAATCCATATGGCCTAAAGTATCTAAGTTTGCTTGATACATATGTCAATTGATTGTTATTGGTAAAATAAGGAGATTGAGATAACTGATCGGTTTTCCGGAGTGTAACCTCAGGGAAGGGCTGGGAATTTGGCAAGGTTGAGGTTCAATTTAACTCAAGGCTATAGAAACCAATCATAAGAAATACAAGTCAGCTTTTCGAGCACCCCTAAAATAATATCAAGATTAATATATGCTTGGATTCCTACAATGTAGGATAAGGTAGAACATTCAGAACTAGAAAAAAATGAAGAGAATAGTGCATGAGAGAAGGTTTAAACATCACTGGCTAACAAATGTTTTAGGGTTTGCAAAGCACTTTACATATATTATCTCATTTGACATAATTCTATGAGGTAGGTACTATTATCCCCATTTTATAGGTAAGGAAACTGAGGCTAGAGTTGTAATTACATGGGTTCACACAACTGATTAAGTTTCTGAGGCAAGATTTGAACTAGGATCCTTCTGACTCCAAGGATAGCACTGTGGCCACTATGCCACCTAACTGCCTCCAGTAACAATAAGGTATAATAAAGAAGAGTTCAGTTGATATGAGGAAAGAAGGGAGAGGCTGAAAAGTATCTTGAAGTTAGTTAATTAGCATTTATTAAACATGTACTTTGTGCTATATTGTGCTAAGTTCTGGGGATCCAAGAGTGGAGAGAGTTCTGGGACAAAGGAAGTCCTCTTTGATATCGAATGCAGTAGAGAAGTTAAGAAAAATAATGGAAAGGAGACCATTTTACCAAATCATTAGAACTTCCATTCATTTGAACATTTTCCTTAAACATCTACTGTTCTAGTCTCTAGAGAGAGAGAAAAAGTTGAGAGGAGACACTCCGGCCCTCATAGATTTTGAAGACTTGTAGAGGGCTGTGATAAATACACAGTTAATTAAAATGCACACTAGAGAGGACATAGCATTAGAAAGTGCCTTAAAATGAGAGGAGAAATGCAAACATTCTTATATAAGCAGCTAGGCTTCTGGTGTGTACAATACCAGTCCTTGAGTCAGGAAGGCATTTTCCTAAAGCCTTATCTGGCCTCGGGCACTAGCTGTGACACTGAGCATGTCACTTAATCCTGTTTGACTCATTTTCTTCATCTGTAAAATAATCTGGAAAAGGAAATGGTAAACTAGTATCTCTGCCAAGAATACCTTCATAGGGTCAGATACAACTGAAATTACTCAGCAATAAATGTAATGGTCAGGAAGAAAGCATTACTAGCAAATGAAAGGGAGGAGGGTGAGATTAAGTCATGTTTTAGCTAGAGTATGGTGTGAACTGAGTACTGTCAGATAAAGCTTGAAAAATAGGTCATTGCCAGACTGCAGGGCCTTGAATGCCAAAAGAGTTTGAATTTTACTCTGTACATGATAAGCCACTGAACATTGTTTACAAAAGAAAGAAAAATGATATGATGCTGTGAGCCATTCATGAAAAAGATTACTCTGGCAACAGCAAGAAGTACACATTGGAGTGGCATGTAAGTGAAGTTTGCTAGACTGATGAAAAGACTTGCAGTTGTCCAAATAGGTATATGAAGTCCTACAGATTAGGTTGGTACCAGAAGGACTAGAGCAGAGGAGCAGATGTGATATATTGTAAAGGTGGAAACAGTTAGATTTGGTAGATGGTTAAGTGGACTCAAGGTTACAGATTTGGTGAAGTGTTACTAGTGATAGAAAAGGGGTTAGAAAGAGAATCAGGTTCAAGGGAAAATAGTTTAACTTTTAGAGAATGAACAGCACTTACTTGCCCACAAAGCAATGAAGTTGTCAGGATGAAGTGTCAAATACTGTGGTATAGTTGGGAAAGAGCATTCTGCAGAGAGAAACAGCATTAAAAGACTCACATTTCTCTCTAGTTACTAACACTACCTGTGTGGCCATGATTGATAGTCTTACTGAACCTTTGTAAAATCAGGATAATGATCTTTGTGCTACATACCTCAAAATTAATAAATTTAGATGAAAGGGACCTTAACTACCACAGCCCTTTCTTACAAATGAGGAAATTTGAGGGCTAGAGAGTTTAGATGGCTTACCTAAGGTCACAAAAACCAGAGGAGGCAGAATTCAAACCCAGGTCCCGAGACTTCTACTCCTCCTGATGCTGAACTTAACATCTTGTTTGTGGAAAAATGAAACTGACTACCAACTAATGAGGGTGATTCATTCAAATGAATGGAGACCTGGATTTGAGCCCTGCTCTCCTGTTTAATTACAAGGATAGTTAACATATAGCCTTTAATGTTTACCAAAAAATACATAATCTCTTGGACTTCATAATCCTGCTGAGTAGCTATTATCATTCCCATTACACAGGATAGGAAACTGACTCCAAAAAGAAGCCTTGCCCAGGTCACAAAGTTAGTAAGCTCTTAAAGTAAGATTCGAACCTAGGTGAGCCGGCTAGTGCACTCTTGGGCTGCGTCAATAGGGACCGTCCTGTTGTGCTTCCGGCACAACACAACATGGGTACCTAGTTCTAGGCGCCGCATCCATGTTAAGAAGGAGGAGCAAGGTGAATTGGAGAGGTCCCCGAGGAGGGAGACGGGAATGGGGAAGGAACTAAAAACCAGGCCATCAGGATTTGGCCGAGGGGAGGGAGGGATGGGGACCCCATCGTGGGCTTCGCCCATCCGAACGGCTGCTATGGTCAAGCCTAAAAGCATTTATTAATGTGCTGAGCCCTACACTAAGTGCTGGGGATCGGGGGGAGGGGGGCGAAGGGGTGAAGGAGAAGAATTGACTTGGTTGTGCTTGACCCCAGACAGCAGAACTTGGAGGCACCTGTGCAGGTAGCAGGACCAGGTTTCATCCTCATCCAAGCCAAACTTGCCCTTAATTGCCCCGCCCCAGAAGTGTCACGGTTGGCCTCCGTGAAGGGGTGAGAGGTGTCTTCTCGCCGTGCCAACACGTTGGGGATGCCGCAGCGACTATGCTAGTGCCCCCCGGCCTAAGATTCGCGGCTCACATTATTCCCCCCTTTCCCTCCTCGGCTCCCGAGCCCCACGCCTGCGAATCACCGAGTGGACGGGCAGACGCTCTTCATCCGATTTCCTAGAGCTCCACTCAGGGGCGGGAAGGGTTTGGGAGACTGCCCAGAGAAAGTGCTTGTCCTGCTAACACCGACCCTAGACAGCCGGCCTCCGCGCCCGGGGCCCTGGCCAGCACAGGTGGAGGCGGAGACGGTCCGTACCCATCCAGGGTCTCTCCTTCACCCAGCAGGGTTCAGCGGGCTGGAGCTTGGGTGTGAGTAACCTCCTCTGGCCCCGCCCACCCCGCCTCTACAGCTAGCCCCGCCCTAAATCCGCCCTGCTCGCTCAGAACTCTGGTCTCAGCACTGCATCAAACTCTTCTCCAGACCCCTTCTCTCGGGTATAGCCCGACCCCCGGTCACCGGCTGGCCCCTCGCGCCTCTAGCCCTCATCCCTCCTTTCTTTCGCTCCCCAGATTACTAGGGGGCTGCCCAGCAGGAATATCCTTATCTCCTCTCCCCCCAATCGAGTGATTTAAGCTGAATTAACGTCTCCTCGTCACAAGATTTGGGCTCCCCGAGTTAACCCTGAATCTCAGCTCCTGGTGGTACATTGCCTGGTCCCGTTCTTGTATCCTGTGAGTCTTATCTCTGCACCTGGATTCTGCCCCTGCGCCTGCCCCCACCTCCTCCTTTATGAGCCGGGACCATGCTTTTTACTCTATCCAGTCTCCTCGGTAAGACTGGGCACCCCAGCGCTCAGCAAACGCTTGCTGATTGATTGGTGGACTCCGGACCTCCCCTGTGATCTCTTTGGGAACTTGCTTGAAGAGTGAGGGACCAATGTCATCGCCATTGGAAATCACGCCATCCAGTTCCGAATCTGCTGCATTGAGAAGCCCCCGAGTACCACGGCATGAACACTGAAGTTGGTGTTGGAGGAGCTGAGTTTGAACCGAACTCTGCTACTTACTGCCTGTGTGAACTTGTGAACTTGGGCAAGTCGTATGATCTTGTTATTAATGAGTATTCTTGATCATCAAGGAGGGGAGGCTTAAAAGAATCAAATTCAGGGGTTCCCAAATCTGAAATAAATTCCGGCTTCATCTCTTTTCCAACATGGAATGAGCAGAACGAGGTGCATGGAGATAAAGTTTCAAACAGGAAGATTTTAGCTCCGTGGAAAAACTTCCAACAACTATGACTGTACCAAAGGAAAATGTGCTGCCTTGGCTGGTGCTGGGTTTCCCTTCATGGGGGTACAGACGCTACTAATCAGCAATGTAGAAGGGATTCTTGATCAGGGTTAGATTGAACTAGGCAGCCTATGAGGCCCCTTTAAACTTCCATTCCATGAGTCTGCCTTATAATAGCCTTAGCCTTCTGTCAGCTTTTCCTGCCCCTGCCTGCCCCTACCACCTGACGCTCCCAGTCCTTGCCCTCCATCCAATCCTCACACTAATACCAGATGAAATTTCCCTCTGTAGAAGTAGTATGATCACATCACTCCTCTGTGCAGGATCCTTCAATGGCCAGTTGTCTACAGAATAAAGTTCACATTCTTTGTATAGCATTGAAGGCACCTCTGCTATCTGGTACCATACTACCATTCCAGGTCTTTGCAATATTACTCTCTTCCACAAAATCTGAAGTGGACTTTTCTCCCATGTCTTCTCTTTGTGTTTTCCTTCCTTTGTGCCTTTGATCTGGCTACTCCTGGAATATTTCCCTCTAATCCTCACAGCTTAGTTCCTTGTTGTTCTTTGTTTCAGTCGTGTTTGACTCTGTATGGCCCTATTTGGTTTTTTCTTTTACAAAGATACCAGAGAAGTTTATCATTTCCTTCTCTTGCTCATTTTACAGATGAGGAAATTGAGGCAAACTGAGTTTGGTCATATAGCTAGTGTCTGAGGCCATGTTTGAAATCAGGAAAATGAGTCTTCCTGACTCCAGGTCCAGCATGATATATGCTTTGCTCCCCACCTACCACCAGTTTAATTCCCACCCATGCCTTAAACTCCAAAAACCATCTCCTCCATGAAGCCTTCTTAAAAATCCCCTTGGTCAGTAAAAACCTGACTTCACACAGCACTGTATTTTATACCGCTTCAATGTACTTGTATGCTATTGAGCATCATAATTACTTTTGTATGTGTTTTATCTCCCTACTAAATTATGCATTCCATAAACATAAGGTCTATTTTATCTAAACAGTGGCAGCATAGCACAGTGCCTAGAACATACTTAATAAAGACTTATTGATTGAGTTATCGATTGAATTGAAATGAAAAAACTAAACAACTTTTCATTTCCCTACAGCAGAAGGGGGTTGAGGGTGGATATCATCTTTTGTCAGTAGCATCAGTCCCTGAAATGATTAGTATTTTTATTGTATTATGGTCTATAAAGGATGCATTTGCTATTTCTGCCTTTTTACATTTGTTTGCAATTTCCTTGTCTCCCTTATACATGCTCAGTTTTTATGAAAACTCCATATAGTGCTGAGAAATAACCATATTCTTTTGCAATTCCATTTAGATGCCATAAGTCATGTAGTTCTATTTTCTCCAGCAATTTGTTTAGTTCCATATTTTCCCTTTTGTTTATCTTTCCATTAGATATATCCAAAACTGAGAGGATATTAAGATCTGTTACTGTCTAGGAAGATAGGAATAAGGAATCAGGGATGGGGGGTGGTAAAGAGTGATGTTTGGATGATGACCTACAGTGATTCAGAATCATTGAATCCTAATTTCCTCTGAGCTCTTTGACAGCAGGGGATGTCTTTTGCCTTTCTTTGTATTCCTAGCACTTACACATGTATATAGTGCCTGCTACATAGTAGATGATTAATAAATGGTTACCAACTGATTCCTGAGCTCATGCCCTAGGGTGATTTAATTCACTCAACTTTGGAAACACAACCTTTCACCCCATCTCCATTTAATCAACTAACATTTTCTATAAACCTAAATATTTAAGAAATGCTTTGGCATTTATTCAAACAAATTAACATTAAACTCCTATCTCCAGTTGTGAGTTAGTGCAAAGGCACAGAGCCTACTATTAAGTCAACTGGGATACTAGGTCATGCTTTACCTCCCATCCCATCCCATACTTTTCCCACCCTTACTTTCCTGCTGCCTTGATGACACATTGTTTTATCTTCCTCTTACCCTTTCGTTTCTTCTCTTTCTCACTCCCCTTTCCCTTCTTCCACATTCTTTCCTCTCTTCCATCCATCCCTTTCCACTGCTTGCTGGGACCAGAGATAAATCATTACCAGCACTTCTAAAAATAGCTCATCCACTGACTCCCTATGTATATGTTTTAATGATTTCCCAACCTCCTTTCCTGCCCATCAGTCCCACATAATCAGTTGTCTCTTTATCAATTCAATTATTGTTTGTCCTTCCTTTTGAAGAGGAATCAATGACATCATGGGGTGATGGCTTGACTTGTACATGAATTGGATTTAAGTGAGGCAGAGTTGCACAAAGTCATCCTCTTCCACAGTGGCAACACAAAAGTCAGGGAATCAGGATAGCAATGTCCAAAGAAAGATCCTCAGGAAGCCCTCAGGACTGGATCTGAGCTGGGATGTCTTCCTCCTCTCTCTTCTCTCAGTCCTCTGCCAGAAGCTCTTCTCCTCCTCCTCCTGCTCCAGAGAACTTCCCAGAATTCTCTCTGGTCTCAACTGTCAGTAACTGTCACCAACTGTCAGCCACTCCTTCTCTGGCTCCTTTTGTCCTTGCATAAATACCATCTTTACACATGAGATGTTATTACTTTTGATTGGCCGCCTAGCTAAAAGCTGAGTCTTTAAAACTGGTGAGAATAAAGCAGACTCTCTCTGGCTTTTGTCCTTACCTACTTCATTGGTTGGTTATTGTCCTTTTACTCGAAGAAGACCAAAATGGCAGCACTAGGTGATGTTTTCTTACTTTATTTATATTGCATCCAGAGGGTGAAATTCACATTTCACCTCCAACTAGAGCACCATGAACTGAACCAAAGGATAGACTTCCTTCCTTCCTCTGCTCTCTTCTCTTTTACTCCAGCTCTGAAAAATGAATCTGTGGGTGAGTTTTTTTTCTATTCTTTCTTGCTTGTCTTCAGTTTCAGGTGCCAGCAGTGAACTCAGGAGTTGAAGTTGGAACCATAAGGAACTTGCAGCCAGGATTGCAGGGCAGAACCTAAAGTAGGTTTTGGACTTGGAACTGCTATATAGGAAAAAGGCTAAGCTACCCACCTCACCATATTCTCCTCTCCAGAAACTGAAGTGTAAGAGAAGATGATGATGATGCCATGTGGTAGAGATAAATTTGTATATTTATGATTAAATCTTTTGAAGTAAATATTCTTTTGTAAAAACAAATCTGTTGGTGCCAAAAGGAATGGGCATGCAGGGAACCATACCTTACAATTAAGGTAACACCATCAGTTGGGGATGGAGCTAATCATAGAGAGCCTAGGACCCCTATGAAGGGCCCCAGAGGAGCCTGAGGTGGGAGAAGTAAAATGTAACATGCCTGGCCTTTAGGCAGTGGAAAGCAGGGTAGCCAGTGTTATATGAGTATCCTGTTTCCTACTTCCTGACCTTTTGTACAGGTTGCCCCATCCCTGGAATTCACTTATTCAATTCCCAATGGCTAAGCTTCTTCTCAGTTTAGTCAATAAGCATTTATTTAGCCCTTACATAGGCCAACCTTTGCTAAAACCTAGGAATACAAAAAAGAGGCAGAAACAGTTCCTGCCTTCAAGAAGTTCACTCTTACAGGGGAGAAACCATGTAAACAACTAGATATATACAAGATACAGTTTGATGTTTTTCAGTCATTCTCAGTTGTGTCTGACTCTTCATGATCCCATTTGGAATAATCTTGGCAAAGATACTGGAATTGTTTACCATTTCCTTCTCAGATCATTTTATAGATTAGGAAACTGAGGCAAACAGGGTTAAGTGACTTGCCCAGGGTCTCAAAGCTCAGAAGTGTATGAGACTAGATTTAAACTCAGGTCCTCCTGACTCCAGGCCTAGCACTCTATCTACTGCACCACCTACATAATGGTTAAATTGGGATTTTGACTAAAGAAGAGTCATAAAAAGTGGTCGCCAATTATTATCCCTTGAGTCAGGAAAACTATTAGCAACTTTTAACAATGTCATTTAAATGGAATATTAGTAAAAAGAGGGAAATGTGGAATGGAAAGAGGTAAGGAGACTGTCTACCCTAAATGCTAATCTGGTGAAATGAAGCTCGCTCCCTGACAGAGTTCCAATCTCCATGTGGGAATCCTAGTCACTCACCAGTAAGCTGTGATAATTAGATTAAGTCTTCACTGCCCATCTTTAGATTTACTCACCAAAGGTGAGAACACCTCTAATTCTGGGAGGTCCTTAACTCACGTGTGCTAGAGTGGGTAACAAATCAGAATCAACTGACTGCCCCCTATGTGGTCTATGAGAATCATCTACTGTGATTGGACATGCAAATTAGGAGTGAGGCACAGGAAGTGATGCATAAGTGGCCCCTTTAAAAAGAGAGAGTTGAGTGAGTGAGAGATCTTCAGTTGAAGAGAGCATCTCGTGATGGATCTCTTCTGGTTCATGGAGGAGTGTTGGAACTCTGAGACCCTGGTGAGACTGCTTTAAATATCTTCTTTGAATTCCACGTGGTGAGTGTAAAGACTGAATGAATCTTCCTGAACTTCTCTTAAGAAATTTCTTTTAGTAGACTCTGTGAATGAAGTTTTGCTCCATTCACCTCCAGGCCTCTGGCCCTCTAACTCTCGGCTGAGAGTTAAGATCTACATGGATTAATTAGAGGATTGTAATAAATTACCTACTGGGTTAGATTGTTATTTCCTTATTTCCTCTCTCTCTTTTTAATTATAAATAAACTTCCATAAAAGTCAATTTTGACTTGAGATTATTCTATTGATAATAGTTCAATCCTCTGGAGACCATCTTTTAATATACTGAACCCATAAAACCCCTTTATTCCTCTTACAAAGCCAGGCAGCATCCAGGCAAGGTCCCAATGCAGAAATACCCTTGTAAACTAAGCTCACCAAGGCAGAAAGGTCAAGAAGGATGAAGACTAAGAAAAGACCATCAGAAGCACACATCATACTACAAGAAAAATAATCTAATTGAAGTCAGAAGACTCAAATTCTTTTTTTCTTTTTTTAACATCTTACTTTCCTTCTTAGTGTCAATACCGTGTATTGGTTCTAAGGCAGAAGAGCGGTAAGGGCTAGGCAGTGGGGGTTAAGTGACTTGCCCAGGGTCACACAGCTAGGAAGTGTCTGAGGCCACATTTGAACCTAGGACCTCCCATCTCTAGGCCTGACTCTCAATCCATTGAGCCATCCAGCTGCCCCCTAGAAGACCCAAATTCAAATCCTACCTGTCGTTTACTACTTGCTTCAGTTAAACCATTCCACCTTTCTGTGCCTAGTTTATGAGGGGCTTGGACCAAATGACCTTTACAATCCCATTCATTTGTAGGACTATGATTCTGCACTTCACCTTGTTGAATCTGTTTCCTAATATATAAAATAAGGATATCATCTTCTGCACAAGTCATTTCCCATGTCTTGAAGTATTTGTTACTTATAGTCCCCTCAAACTTCAAGAGTTGAGGCAACTACTCCCTGAAAACGTGTACTGTTATTAATGCCCCCTCTCTTCTGTAAATATAAATTAGCTTATATTTACAGATGTATGTCCTCCTTTGGAGTCATTTGCTCATACATAAAAGAATAATAAACTTTCACTAAGCCCCTTCCATCTCTAACATTCAGTTGACTCTGATTTTTCTTTGCATATCTAACTGCTCCTTTCTTCCCTTTTCTACCTCCTAACTATCCTCTTTTTCCCTTCAAAAAGTTGGCTCACCTAAATTTCAGCTTTGGGTTCTTGGCTCTCCACTCTCAAAATTCACTTATTCAAGGCCACTAATCCACTCATAGAATTTCAATAATTATCAGAGAGAAGATGTTTAATGAATTGAATAGGGAAAAATTTGACACCTAACTCCTCACATTCTCTTTAGAATAGAATATTCAAAGGCCCAAAGATTTACCATTTTAATACGGTCTAGTGATTAAGATTTCAGATTTCCCCATCTTCTCCAAAACATAACTCACTCCAACTTTCTCCATCACCAGTAATGATACTAAAATTCCCTTTAATCAGAGAGAATAAAAGATTCTTCTGGATTTAGCCTAAAGAGACCATGTCAGATCATTTTTATCCAATTCATGACATTTTCAGATGGGCAGCAAGCTTTTAGTTAATGAGAGGCATTTCCCAACAGAGACTCCCTAATTGTAAGCTCCATGAGGGCAAGGACTGCTTTCTTTTTATTAATTGTATCCCCAGAGCTTAGCATAGTCCTGACACATAATAAGTATGTAATAAAAATTTATTGGATATTAGATATTTATTGGGATCCTTACATTGTGGTTAAAGGAGATGCTATTACTAAAGGCTTTCAACACAACCATCATTTTAATCATCTAATGAACAAGCACTATTCTTCATTATCTGTCTAGATGGCAGGAGGCTGAATGTTATATCCAAAGAATTAGGAAAAACTTCATCATTACTTTCAAAGAGCTTGCAATTAGAGGTCTGTGACCCAAAATATATTCTCTGGGGTCCACAAAGTTCTTTCCCAAAGTCCAATACATTCACAAATTAACTGTTACTGGTTTTCTGATTTTCAATGAGAGAAGTGCCTGGAAAAAGAAGGCGTTCTCACATTTTTATATTCTCTCTAGTATAAAAGTTCTGGCATTGTTTAAATATGAAGTTCTCATTAAAAGTTTGTCCACACTTACTACTTTTATTTGGCTTCACCCTAGTATGAATTATTTATTGGATGTTCATTCAAGGTTATGGTTCTATTATGAGCTTTCCTATATTCATGATGTTTAAGCAGTTTCACTCTAGTGTTAGCTCTCTGATATGCTTTTCACATTTGTTACTTTTAAAGGGATTTTTAGTATATTTTCTGTGATGTTCAATAAAGAAAATATCTTCTTGCTAGTAGAGATTATCTGATCTAGAATAGGGACTGAATGGCAACTGATAGATTTTCCACATTAATAAAATTTCCTTCCTGAATACATCTAAAACGGATCTAATATAAGTAAAGGCTTTTCCACATTCATTATATCAAAAAACAAAAACAGGTCAATATGACATCTATGATATTCAAGGATTTTTTTTCCTTTTTTTTTTTTAAACCCTTGTACTTCGGTGTATTGTCTCATAGGTGGAATATTGGTAAGGGTGGGCAATGGGGATCAAGTGACTTGCCCAGGGTCACACAGCTGGGAAGTGGCTGAGGCCGGGTTTGAACCTAGGACCTCCTGTCTCTAGGCCTGACTCTCACCCACTGAGCTACCCAGCTGCCCCGATATTCAAGGATTTTTGTTGAAGACTGTTCCCCACTTATTATACTTGTAAGATTTTTTTCCAATATATCCTCTGCTGGCAAACAAAATCTACAAACAAAAATGAGGACAATCATACATTAATTCCATTTCAATTATTTCTTATTTGGGTGACTTCACAAATATTTACCACACTGAGTAAAGGGTGGAAGAGAAGGAAATAAGCATTTATATGGCACCTACTACATGCTATACTATGCTAAGTGCTTTCAAATATTATCTCATTTGATCCTCTGATAAAAGCTTTCACATTCATTACACTTGTAGGGTTTCTCTCCAGTGTGAAGTCTGAAATAAAAAATAAATAAGTACATAAGGTTTAGGTGGTTTTCTAGACACTTAGATGAAAAAGTCCTTAGGGCCTGTTATTAGAAGTCCTTAGGTTTGGGAAGGCTTCCAGGGAGAAATTGACAAGTTATCACTCTGTTGTTAATCAGGGTTTTATTTTAAACTAGGACAGGTAGGGGAAGGAGAGTGGGATGATCTAAATGGATATTAAAACTAATTCCTCCCACCAAAGTCCAACAAGTTTGAATAGATGTTAACTACACTGAATCTCTACCTACAGATCCCAGCTACCTGGACTATCTCCTAACCAGAATCCCCCCCCCCCTTTTGCTAGTACTCAGAGGGAGGGAAAGATGGAAGGTACACAGGTCCACTGGGTCAAAGGGAGATGTCTCACAAACAGTTGTCCTGTGGTGTTGGCAGGAGTCCAGTAGATTCACAGCAATAGCAGGTATAAATCCAATGAGAAGGGGAATAAAGATTTTACTTCCACAGTCCACCTGTGGAATTTAACCCAAACTCTACCACTTCTTAGAAGGTAAAAAGCTTGTAGGATAAGTCCACATACACAGGATCTTCCTTCAGAGAACAAAGTCCAGCCAACTGTCCCAGCAGAGTCACTGTATCCAGGGTTCTGGAATTCTATCTCTACCTCTGCTTTGGCACTTCCTGCTTTATCTCTGATTTCCTTATATTAGTTCCTCTAGGGACATCAGTTACCAGTCCGGACAATATTCCTTGAAAAACTTTTTCACTGCTGTGCATGCATTATTGACAAATAGCCAGTTGATGTGGGCAATGGTCTCATCTGCCAACACATCCAAGCCAAGCTGTAACTCAGCAGCTTCAGTAATCCTATCCAGAAAACCTGCAGGAGTTTCATTAGGATTTTGTCTAACTTTTTTGAATTTCAACCAGGCATTGGGACCAACAGGAGTGTTTCTCCATTACCTCTATGATGGACTTCCTGACCTGCTTTAGCATTCTATAATTATGTACAGAATTCAAATCAGGTTCTTCATAGTGTTCCAGCCATGGGGTCAGTGGTAGATTATTCCTTATTTCTCAATGAATTAATTCCTCTCCTGTTTTGTAAGCAATTGTTCCATCAAAAGATAAAAATTCACATAATCTGGATGGTAGATTTTTATTGTCCTCCTGAATTCTTTAATTACTTTGGTTGGTTCATCAAAGAACCGAGGGATTCTACATTTGATAGCATCCAGTTCTGCAGAGGAGAATTGCTTATGGGACTTTAGATGTAACACCCCATCTGGAGAAACATAAGGTATATCCCTAAGAGGAAATAAATTCACTGGGTTCTTGTTCAGTTCTGTAGCCTCTCCAATCTTGTTTGTTCTTTAGCCTTTACTTCTTTTGTTATAAACAAAAAAGGGCCTACTGAGATATAGATATACAGTGATGTGAATGTATCTATGTATTCTCCCTAGTTGCAGATGATGGAGGAACACCAACCCCGATCACCCTTGATAGTTGTTATAATTTCCCCTTTTCTCTAACAGTTGCCCAGGGAGGACCCCGAAAGGTTAGGTGGATGGGTAACCCTTTCAGGTCCAACCTGGGGTTGGATAAATTATTATAGGGCTTTTGATTTGCCTTGGATCACATTTGATATCTGACTGCATTGACTCCTTCCCCAAGGGTCATGATATAAAGACCAGTCAGGAAGGTACTTGTTAAACTCTATAATCAGGGAAAGGATAAACAGGACAAGGATTGGGGATTGGAGACTCTATTAACCTAATATCTATAACTAGTTGACTAGTTGATTGGAGGCTATTGATCTAATAGAAGCTGGAGCTTTATTCTCCACTACACCTCTGACCTAGCCTGGCCACAGCCAAGCCAGAGAATAGGGACTGCTGTTGATGCAGCTGTGTTGATGATCTTATTCTCTCAGCTTTCTCACTAGTGTTTAGTGATGCACTAGCTCTCACAGCTTCAGGAAATATTCAGATTCTTCCTACCTTCTTCTTCATAGACCTCCCTGCCTCCCTTCACCACCCAGAGACCTAGAGACCTAAAGAGCTAGAAAGACCAAGAGACCTAAAGACCTAAAGAGCCCAAAGACCCAAGACCAAATACCCCTTTCAAGTGGCTGTCAGGGTTATTTATACTGCCAGGCCAACTGACGTTTGCCCCTGGCTCACCGCACCTGGGAAGGTTCCATCTCTTCCAACTGCCTTCTGTGATAATTAAATTAAGTCTACGCTGCCCATCTTTAGATTTAATCTCCAAAGGTGAGAACACCTTCCAATTCTGGGAGGTCCTAACCCACATGTGCTAGAGTGAGTAACAATCAGAATCAACTGACTGCCCCCTACGTTTTCTATGAGAAAGCGTCTATTGTAATTGGACACAAAGGCTAAGGGAAGGCACTGGAAGTGATACAGAGAAGAGGGCTTAACAGTTTGCAGGCTTTTGCTGGGTGCTTATGTCAGTTAAGAGGTTTTAGAATCTTTGAAGAGTTTCAGTTGGACCTGGGAACTCATGGAGGGAACCAGGACCAGCCGAGCTCCTTCTGGAAATTGAAACCTTAGCCTAGTTTTGCAGTTTTTGAGATTTGTTACTTTAGATAAAACCTTTGAATCTCCATACCCTACCTCATTTCCCTTACCTAAATGTCTGAGAGGAGTGAATAATGAGAGTGAATCAGAGAGTTCAAATCTGTGAGAGTTTAGTCCTACCCTTGCAGTAATTTATCTAGAGAGGTTTTGTATCCATCATCCTAATCCCTTTTGATTTCAAAATCACCTTGAGAGCTGAGTAAAGGCAGAACCTTTCTCAGACTCCATTCCTGCTTCCCTTCCCCCACCTGAGGTTTCTCTAAGCAGCTGTTAGGGCTTCCTTGATCCTTTTACCCTGACAGTCTATCCTGAGAAGACAATAAACCCCTTTGTGTTTAAAACAGACCTTTTGGTTACTTCATTAGTTAATTAGTAAGAAAGGGAAGAAGAGGAATAGAATCAAAATACTCTGGGTTTGAGGGAAGCCGGGTATCCATCTTGAAGGAAGTGTAACTTCAAAACAAGTCCCTGCCTGTGATAGTAACTAAAGCCTGTAGTTAATTTCAATCAGTCTATTTCCCTTCAGTGTTTGTCTTTAGCCTAAGTCCTAGTCTGTATTCCCTACTGCTGTTTGCCTGTTTAGATTAGTTCATCCTCTCCCTGGAAATCCTGTTACCTCAGTGTTATACTCCCTGAACTCAGACATTCCCTTATTTCTCCTACCATTTCAACTGCCATCCTTCATCACTGAACCCTCCTTGTCCACTATATTGCCTTAACTTCCTACTACCTAGTCTATTCACTTGGATTACCTCCAGCCTTGGATCCCTTGCCTTGTCTTATTCCCTGATTCTACCAGTTATTACCCCTAGCTTCAGCCTCATATTATATTCTGCATCTCCCTATTACATCTTACCTAATCCCCATATTATCTCCCTTCCAAATCCCCTATAACAGTGAGTAACAATCAGAATCAATGGACTGCCCCCTACGTTTTCTATGAGAAAGCGTCTATTGTAATTGGACACGAAGGCTAAGGGAAGGCACTGGAAGTGATATATATGTGGCCCTTCCAAGGAGAGAGTGGGGTGAGTGAGGCTGTGGCTGGTTTGGTGAAGGGGACCTGAGGGAGCTTTGCTGGTTCGTGACCGAGACTGTTCCACATGGTGAGTTTAAAGACTGAATCTTCCTGAACTTCTATTAAGAAACTTCCTTTTACAGACTCTGTGAATGCCTCAGGCTCTTTAACCTTTGGCTGAGGGTTAAGATCTACCAGGACTAATCAGAGGGATAGATTCTCATTTCCATACTTCCTCTCTCTCTTCTCATGTAAATAAATTTCCATAAAAGTCAATTTGGATTTGAAATTATTCTTAATTGAGGATTGATAATAGTTCAATCCTCTGGCGACCATCTTTAATATACTGAACCCATAAAACCCCTTTTCCCTCCTTACATTTCCCTGTCATTCAAGATGGCATCCATATCCATGAATATAACACTTTCACATCCTTAACCATCATATCATTCCTTATGCCATAGCCAGTATAATTATTAGGTACCATGCTGTGGGAAGCCGTTCGATGTATTAAAGCCATTGGAGAAATAGGATCAAATTTAGGGCCTGTTATCTGGATTCCCTACGTGATCAATCCAGACTGAGGCAGTCTTTGTGTTTGGTCCTGGTCACCTGAGCCCCAAAAGGCTCTGGTACCAGCAGGTAGGTTAATCCAAAATCAACTTGATCCCTCCAAGAGGCTATTAGGAGTCATTTAGAGAAACAAAGTCTGTAACAGATATTTTATCTGGATCCCATTACAAAATCATCGGCAAGTAAAACTGTGTGTATGATTTTTCTGCCCTGCATGTCAGGATGCAGACTGAATGGGCCATCTAAGATAAAAATCTGAGGCTCCTCTTTTGACTCAGTCTTTGATCCCCACCTTTTTTACAATTCTTATTGGAGAGCTTTGAAGTGGCAGACCAGCTTCTACTGAGTGGATGACTTCTTTCCTTGATAATTGAGAAGCCTAACAAATGCTGCTTAGATAAAATCGCATATTCAGATTAAAACCCGAGTCTTTAGTCTGAATGCAGATTTCAATTGATGAGCATCTCCCTGGGATATTTCCTCTCCTGGAATTATCCCCTGCTGAATTGGGGTTTGGAATTTGACCATTTGTCTTTACATCTGTATTCTTTAGACTTCAATGGATTATGCGTGATTTATTGCCCCTTACCAACTGTGACTCTTTTTGCTTGAAATCAGTATATAATAAACTTCCATGCAGAATTCCGAACAGCATGGGCTAACCACTAGTCTGGTTGTTCTCATTTTTCTTTTTCCTGTCTTATCAATCCGACGCTGTAAACGCCACTCAGAACCTTCATTTTTGCATGTAGAGGCTGGCCCTCTATACCATGCCTTCTTTAAAACACTGCTCCATTACACTGATCTTAGCTTGCATCATTGTTAACATTTGCTTGAGTTCTGAATCCCTGCACATCCATTTAAACATAGCCTTTAGTTTTCACAGTTCCAAAAAACAACCATCTACACTTGTAAAAAACCAGAAAACATAAACCCCAAAGAGGTAAATAAGCACAAATTGTTTGAACAGTGATCTACATTATTGGCTTCATATGCTCATAACTTAACAATATATAGCATAGCTTGGGAAACACTTTAAAAATACAATATGGAATATGTTAGGGACCAAGACTTTAAGATAAGATAGTCACTCTTCTAAGAATAGATATCATTCACTCTTCTAAGATAAGATATTGATCATAGGCCCAGCCATGCTTGGAGACAGTAAGACGCCACCAGAGATTTTCTATGCTCCCTTTCCGCGTTCCTTTCCCCCTTAATATCTGCCGACCCCCTTCTGCCCTCAACCTATATATTCTTGTCATAGATCTGCAATAAACGAGCCTTGTATCCATCCAAACAACTCTGTGTCTTGCACACGAGGTCTCCCCTCTTCTTCCCCTATGGGTTCTTAGGTTGCCGTTTCCCCGGACCCCTTGGTTGTGTCCGGCTGGACCCGGACAGGAATATACATTAAACAATTATAAATAAACATAAAAATTGTGTTAACATATCCCCTGCCATGATGTCATACTGTTGTACAACTGTATAATACAATATGGGATATGTATTATCAGTAGCCACTTTGATTTTAAAAATCACAAACAGAAAAAAAATTTCCCTACACATGTGCTTTTTGTCCCTTTAAATGGGTTTTAAATTTCCCCCAGTGTCAATCAACTTTAAAGGTCCGTTTCAGCACCTTGGACAGCAGCCTGCTCACTCCCAAGGGAAATGGAATTTTGCAGTCTGCTGCCAGTGACTGACAGCTCTGACAGAATTCTTTAGTAGCCCAACTGTCATCCTTGCTTGATAACTCAAGCAAACACTCACTGAAACTGTCAACCTTGCCCAAACCTTTCCAGATTTGACCTCCCTAGCTTGCCAAATGAAATAAAAAATAAATAAGTATATAAAGTTTAGGTGGTTTTCTAGACATTTAAATGAAAAAGTCCTTAGGGCCAGTTAGCAGAAGTCCTTAGGTTTGAGAAGGCTTCCAGGGAGAAACTGACAAGTTATCACTCTGTTGTTAATCAGGGTTTTATCTTAAACTAGGACAGGTAGGGGAAGGGGAGTGGGATGATCTAAATGGATATTAAAACTAATTCCTCCCATCAAAGTCCAACAAGTTTGAATAGATGTTAACTACACTGAATCTCTACCTACAGATCCCAGCTACCTGGACTATCTCCTAACCAGAATCCCCCCCCCCCTTTTGCTAGTACTCAGAGGGAGGGAAAGATGGAAGGTACACAGGTCCACTGGGTCAAAGGGAGATGTCTCACAAACAGTTGTCCTGTGGTGTTGGCAGGAGTCCAGTAGATTCACAGCAATAGCAGGTATAGATCCAATAAGAAGGGGAATAAAGATTTTACTCACAGTTCACCTGTGGAGTTTAACCCAAACTCTACCACTTCTCAGAAGGTAAAAAGCTTGTAGGATAAGTCCACAAAATGTGGATTTTAAAATCAATATTCAACATCTCCAAAGTATAATATTTATAGAGATTTATTAATACTTAACTAGAGAGCTAGAAAACATAGGGAACATTCCCCACTCACTAAACGTGGAGGAGGAAATCCCAGCTCAGATCCTGGGCTTCCTGAGGATCTTTCTTTGGACATTGATACCCTGATTCCCTGGTCAAATGCATCCCATCACTTCTCACCCATCAAGACTTCAGTCGTAGAGTGAGATAAGTGTTTTGGACTCCATTTTGGGAGTGATCTCTTAGTCTCCTTCTCCCATTACCCAACCTTGCTGAGAGACCCTTTCCAGTTTAACTTACAATTAAAGGAAAGGATAGAAATAGAAAAACAGGAGAAGGGGAGGGGAAGAAGCTTAGGAGTGGGAACCCCAAAGGTTCCCACTCGAGTGATAGACCCCATAGAAATAGAGAAGAGGGTACCCCAAAATCCCTCTGCCCTTCACCCCTTTCCATAACCCCTGAATTGTGAATAATTCTTGGGAGGTTCTTCATTAATTTCAACTCTGTTACTAGAGTTGTGAGGTGGTACAAGTTAGAATGGGTGAGGGGACAATCAGAAGTAGTGTTTGGTGCTGACTATGCTGCTAATCAGGCTCCAGCCTGAAAGTCTGCCTCTAAGGCTCCTGAACATTTATAGTATAAAACACTGAAGAGAAATCCTCCCCTGATATTTCAAATTGCACACTTTCTTACAAAACACCTGCTCTCATTTCTGTCTTGTTGAATTCTCCCCAACTCATCTCTATAAGTTCCCTTTCTTCTTGACAATTCTCTTTCTTTAGACTTCTCAATACCCAGGACCCATGATTCTTCCCCGCATTCCAGCTGAGAGATGACAGCAGGCTTGGAGACTAGAAATCCTTTTCATGGGGGAGAAAATGGGATGTGATCAATTAAAGTTCAGCACTCCCTCAGAAATATCTCCAACATCCCAGGCAATAGATGGGAAGGGTTGAGAAAAGCCCCAGATATACCAAAGAGATCCAAGACAGGAGTAAAGATTCAATATGTACCAAAGCAGCTGTAGTAGCTCTTTGTTTGACTAAAGAACCATAAACAAGGTGAGCATCTATCAATCAGGAATAGTCGAATAAAAAATGAGAGGTGAATGTAATGAAATATTATTATACATTGAAGAACTGATAAAAGGTTTCAAAGTAACCTGAAAAGACTTGTAGGAACTGATGCAGAGTGAAGTAAGCAGTACCAGAACAAGTTATACAATGTAGCAATCCAGGTATACATTAATCTTGATATTATTTTAAGAGTGCTCAAAAAATGACTCTTATATTGCTTATGATTGATTTCTGTAACCTTGAGTTGAATTGAACCTCAACCTTGCCAAATTCCTAGCCCTTCCCTAAGGCTACACTCTGGAAGACTGGTCAGATATCTCAGTCTCCTTGCCTTACCTTCAATCAATCAGCATTTGTATCAAGACCTCAGGCCTCATGGATTCCTGATCTAGATGTTTGCTCTACCTGTTATTTCAGGTTCCAACAGTTTGTATCTCCTGATGATTACATATGTATCAGACCACTTGGTTCTCCCCTTCCCCCCATATACAGTTGTAACCCCAACAAAAGTAGCTATATGGCAGTTGAGGAAGAAGCTCTGAAAGATGGAAGCTCTGAACCATCTAAGCTATTGACCACCAGAGCTTACTCGCTGTCTGTCTACCTTATCCCAAAACTTTCTATGTCTGCGTGTCTTTATTCTCATGTTATGTTCTCTTTCTACTAGTTTTTAACCCACTACCCATTTTCACTCAGTCCTTGGTTCCCCTTTCTAAGTGTCCAACCCACTAGGAATCTTCGTGGAGCTGCTGGACAGCTTCCTGAATGTGTTCCTAAAAGGGAGCTAGTTCAGAAAGTATTACCAATCCGTTTTTCTTACTCAGTGAGATTAAGTTTTCATAATTCTCCAGCATCACATCCCTGTAGAGGTCTCACCCAGCAGGTTTAAGAAGCTCTCCACTTCTCACATGTGAGATACACAGTCACATCTTCAAAGGTTGCTGTGGAGATAAACTCAGTACAGAAGTTGAGGTGGAATGGAAAGAGCACTGGGATAATGGAGGGCTCAAATCTGCTGTTTATAATTTGGTGTGACTTTGGACACTCAGTGGACCTCAGTTTCCTCATTTATAAAAATAGGAAGGTAGGAGAGAAGTGGAATAGATAATTGCAGAGGTCCTTTCTATCTTTAAATCCATGATTCTAGTAAAAATTATCAGAGTGTCTATTTTTAGGAAATTTTTATTACTTAACTAACAAAAAGAGGTGGCTAAAATACATATTAAGTGACTAGATCAGTCTATAATTAATAATATGTCTGTCGCTACTTGTGGTGTCAACTTTTAATAATTAGTCAATAGTTTTACTGAACTGCCTTTTTGCCTCCCTCCCATCTTCCCCCTCTTCGTTTTTATTCTTTGTTACTCTTTGGAGAAGGGAGGGAGAAGAGGTATATTTGGAAATTAAGGTGATATGAAATTTAAAAAAATTTTAAAACTCTTTAGGAAGGCTAATTATGTTTAGCCATCTCATCGTAAAGCATAGATAGTTGATTTCTGACAGCCCTGAGATATAATTAGCCAATGAGTTGCTGGGGCAAAGAAAATAAGCTTTACAGGGTAAAGAAAGGAGGATAACAAGATCTGTGGAGGAATAGTTGGTTGTTCTATACTTAGGTACCCATGTCATCACTGAGCTGTAGCCCATTGCATTTTTTAGTAGAAAAATGTTCCTTACACTTGGTTAAAATCTGCTTCTGTGCAACTTTCACTGATGACTTTTGCGTTAAAAAAAATCAACATTTGAATCAAGATATTTACATTGTCACTTATTATAATGCACTTCCTAAAACATGGGACCTAAAATTAAATTCCTTGCACCTAAATGTTCCTATTCCCTTTGGTACCCAACAAAGCAAGTCTATTCTTTCTTCCAAGTATTAGGCTTGAAATACGTTAATTATTATTTGCCCCATACAACTTTTCTTTATGCTTAACATCCTCAGCTCCTTCAACCAATTCTCATAAGATATAACTTGAGGCCTAGAATGTGACATCCAGAACTAAATACAATGCTCCAGATACAGTCTGACCAGAACAGAGTTTAAGACCTAATTCCTGGATGCTATGTGGCCTAACATTATATTAGTATTCTTGGCTGCTATATCACACTGTTGATGCACATTGATATTGAAGCCCATTGAAACTCCCAGATTTACTGTCTAGCCATCTTGAAATGTCAATTTAAAAAAATAATTTTTAAGCCCAAGCAAGAGACTTGATATTTATTGTTATTAAGTTTATGTTATTTGATTCATTCCAAGTTCCAACTTATCCAGATCTTTTTGAACCTTGACACTACTTGGTATATGAGCTAATCCTCTTGCTTTGTTTCATTTGTAAAATTTTATAAGTATAACATCTATACTGTTATATCTAAGTCACTGAAAAAAATGTTATATAGCAAGAGACCCAAAACAGATCCCAGAAGACTCTAATACAGACCTCTTTCCAAGCTTTATACAATGACTACAATATTACAAAGGAAAACAACTTTAAAGGATTAAGAAATCTGATCAATGCAATGACCAATCTTGACTCCAGATGACAGATGATAAATCATGCTTCCTACTTTTGGGGAGAGATATGAAAGTCTGTAAATACAAAATGAGACATATCTTTTCATTGTTAAGATTAGATTTTTCTGGAGACTGTATTTTAATTTATAATTATTTATTAAATTATAATAATTATTATTATTATAATAAAGTAAAAGGACTTTAGCCACATATGGTGGGCTTTAATGGCCTCCTTCCCAAGCTGGCTACACAAGCTTCAAAAACAACTTGGGTAAACTCTTAGCAATTAGGTCATATGATAATCATGTGAGACTTGGTTTTAGCATAATAATTCATCAGATGCAGAAAATACACATTATAGGCTCTAATGAAAAGAAGGAGGAAGGGGAAAAGGTTGTAGAATGGTATACAAAGGAAAGAATAATCAATATTTCACTAAAAGTATTCAATAGCATCTCAGTGAGCAGAAATTCCATACATAAATAATAAAAATTGAATGATTGAGAAACAGCAAACTGTCTGAAAGGAAAATAAGACTATGCTAGAAATGTCAAATATGATTGGAGGAGTTAAGTCAGTGAGGTATTTTACACTGTCAATGTAGCATGAAAGAATGCCTTATTCAGATTTAAAATACAGAAAAAAGTTTTTTAAATAGGCCAAAATCTTGAAGTTTTAGAGTTGCTCAGCAGCAACTGGTAGGAAGGGGATTTTTCCACTACTGGCCAAGATCCCAAAATATGAAATTGAATATAGTGAGAAGGGTGGGAAAAGGCAGTAGACCTGGAGATAATAATTAGCACCTACCTCGAAAGAGAGCAATGAAGATCCAATGAGATAATACATGTAAAGCATTGCATAAACCTCAAGATTGCTATAGATGTGATTATTGTTATTCAGTCCTGACTTTGTTGCTAACTCCTTTGTAGTTTGTAACAAGGAACTTCTGGAAAAGATGGAGAACAGTCTGAGTGACAGGATCATTGGTTGCAGAACTGGGAATTTACCCAAGTGGCATGAGCCAAGGGCAAAAGACAGTTGGGACCACCTCTATAAAAGCCCATGGGCTGGGCCACCCAGGGTCTCGGTTTTGAGAAGGGAACCATGGGAGAGGGTGGTCAAGGGTGGGTAGGCCATAGACCTGCTAATCCAGCATCCATACCTCATTACCACAAGAAGTCTCATTCACCTTGTTACTAATTTGAGCTGAGAGATAACAATAATAGCACAGATGCCAAGAAGAACATCACTATCCCTCCCTTTCTTCGGTTCAGGCCACAGCCGGGTCGGACCAGAGACTGTAAGAGGGGGAAGAGTCTCCAGCCAAATATCAATCTAGTGTTTTAGATTTAGATTACTTTAGTTTCAATAGACAAAGCATAGCATTTTCCCAGCACTTCTTTCCTTATCCTGTTCTTACGCTTTGAGTTAAAGCATTAAACCCTGTTTCAACCTGATTCAAGTGAAGATTGGTATTTCTTTCCCAGGCTAGTAAATATCTACAGCTATAAGGGAAAGAGATTTATCAATACCACAGTCAGAATAGCGTTATCCATTCAACGCATCAACAGCCAGCCCATAAACAACCTTTATCATCAAACCCAACCCCAAGCCAAGGAGCCAGAGGAGCTGTTGAACATACATATAGCTCCTCACTTGATATTTGGCTTGGGCATTGTTAAAGGGGAGAAGGCTTGGCTAAGCTAAACATCCATAAGCCCTGGTGGTTACCATCACATCTTGGTGATCACACAGGCAGCCTTATCCTTCACCCAGCCTAAGATCCATCTACTACCTGAGGATCTAGGGCCAGCTAGTCAGGCTAGTTTATACAGTTTGAGCCCCAAAAAGAGTGTCTTTAATAAGTTTTAAATGTTCTCTCTCTGGGTTATTTCTTCCTCATTTGTAAATAGGGAGGTGGAACTAGATGCCCACTAAAGTCTGTTCTAGTTCTACAGTCATAGGAATCTGGATCAAAAGAAAATCCAGTTTGGTTACTGAATTCTAGAAAAAGGATATAAAAAAAAATTTGCCCAAGAGTTAAGAAAAACAAATAATTCAAGTTATTAAAAGCTTTCCAAATTTTTTTATAAACAAACAAAATGCTCACTCAGATAGCATTTTGAGAGTTTTATTTTCATCATAGTAAAAGTCTTCCTTAAGTCAGTTGCCTAGCTTTCTTTTTGTTTTGAACATTACTCTGTTATCACTAATACTGAAAAATTATGAAAAACTAGAGATGTGATTGAAGGCTGAAGAGAGGAGAATAATATCCTAATTTTCAAAAAGGGGAAATGACTAAATTCTGAGATCCACAAACTCATTGTTTAACATTGATCACTTGCAGAATTCTGGAACAGATTATTAAACTAATGGTTTATAAAAACTTGAACAAGGACTGGTCACTAGTCACTATCACAGATTTATTAAAAATAAGAATAGAATATCTTTTGGCTTATATTATATATAACATTATTTATATGTATATATCATATATATTTATATATTCAAGTGAAAGCTGGATGACAGAGTTGTTAGAGATTTTATAGAGAACCTGGAATAGAAGGCCTCCCAATTTTGACAAGGTTACTAACAAATGCTATATTCATAGTGTATCTTGATATCAGTAAAGTAAAGTTTTTCCCTTTGACAGAATGGAAAAATGTAGCCTACATTGTAGCATAGTTTTGGGGTTTGTGGATGTTTAAACAGTCAGTTGCATTTTCTAAACCCTCTTTATAATAGTATCACAGCACCTTCATTTTATTAATGAAAAAACTGAGGCCTAAATAGGTTAAGTGACTTGCCCAAGGACACTTGGGTGACCTTATAAATAGCTGCACTGAAATTTGAACTTCTTTGACATACATTTTAGAGATTTATACCAAGCTAGTTCAATATTAGGAAAACTATTAGCATAATTTACCATATTGATAACAATACCAATAGAAATCATATGATTATCTTAACAGATGAAGAAAATCTTTTGACAAAATATAACACTCATTCCTGTTAAAAATAATAAAGCAAACAATAAAATAAAGTAAAACTATAAACAATAAAGCATAGGAATAAATGGAGCTTTCCTTAAAATGATAAGTAGCAACCTTCTGAAACCATTAGTACGCATTACTTGTTATAGGGATAAGCTAGAAGCATTCCCAGTAAGATCAGGGTTGGGAAGCAAGGATACCCACTGTCACCACTATTATTCATTACTGTACTAGAAATGCTAGCTATAGCAATAAGAGAAGAAAATCAGGAATTAGAATAGGCAAGGAAGAAAGAAAACTTTCATTCTTTGTAGATGATAGGATGCTATACTGGGAAAATCCTAGAGACAATTTAAAAACTACTTGAAATAATTAACTTTAGCAAAGTTGCAGGATATAAAATGAGCCCACATAAATCATCAGCATTTCTATATATTATCAATAATGCCCAGCAGCAAGAGATAGAAAGAGAAATTCAATTTAAAATAACTGCAGCCAATTTAAATACCTAGGGGGTCTACCTGCCAAACCAAACCCAGGAACTATATGAATACTATTACAAAACATTTTCTACATAAAGTCAGATGAAAACAGCCATAAAAATGTTAACTGCTCATGGGTAGGCTGAGAAAAAAATAATAAAAATGAAAATTCTATCTGAATTAAAATTTATTTATTCAGTGCCATACCAAACTACCAAAAATATTTTAGAGCTATTAAAAATTATAATGAAATTCACCTAGAAGACTAAAAGGTTAAGAATATCAAGGGAATCAATGAAAAAATTGTGGAGGTGCTGTTTACAAAGCAGTAATCATCAAAAAAAATCTGGTACTGACTAAGAAATAGAGTGATGGATCGTTGTAATTGATTAGGTATACAATATATAGTAGTAAATGACCATAATAATCCAGTGTTTGGCAGTAGGCTTGGAGAAAGACTAAAATTCAAGTCAAAGCTCTACTGCTACTAGCTATGTGACAAAGAAAATTGTTTACCTTCTCTGAACCTGTTTCCTTATGTGCATCTATCCTTGATACTTTCGGACTAATAATTGTCTTTATATAGGGGATCTCATCACGCCATTGCTCTAAGCAAAACACTTTAACAAAGGAACACCATTGCTCACCAAGTACAGTGTGACTCTTTAGTCTACATAGCATTCAAAGCCTTTCTGGAATTCATTCACTTATTCAACAAGCATTTATTAACACCTTGTATTAGGCCTTGGGGATACAAAGGAGAAAAAGAAAAGGAAAAATAGTCCCTAACTGCAAGAAGCTTCCAATCTTCCGGAGTTCTAGCTCTATTCAAAACAGATTTGAGAGCAGTTCCATTTGTTCTCTCCTTTCTGAAAACCCATTCCTAATCATCTTGAAAGCCAAGTTTAGTCAAAAGGTCCTCCCATGACACCTTTCTTCATTGACTTGGCCTCACTAGGTCTTTGGGCTGCAGCTCCCTGAAATACTATCCTGGAAGTGACCCGAGGCCCAGCGAGCCCTGAGTTTCCGACAATGCCACTGCCACTGAATGTTCCCAGGGCCCTCTGACCACCTCATCTCACATAGGGGGAAATTGAAGCCCAGGAAGGGGAAGGAGCTAACCCCTACGTCAGATGCAGAGTCAGCCATTCAGCTGGGACTCCAAGCCCAAGATTCACCTAAAAGCCCCAGAGGTGGAGGAAGAGGATTAGAGCGTCAGAGACCGAGAGGCGGAACTAAGAAAGAGGCGTGCCCAAACGGGCACGCCCAGGCCAAGCCTCCACCGGAAGTCGCGTCCCGTAAGCCTAGGGAGTGGGGCGGGGAGAAGGAGTCCATTCTCCTCCGCCCATGCGGAACCCGGGATTTTGGGGCCCTGAGACTCCAGCGGGCCTCACACTGTGACCTGACTCCTCAGGCCTGATTCTTGCCAGGAAGTATTCTCGCTCTTCCGCCCCGCCTCCGCCTCACTTCCTGTGACGCTCTAGGAAGCCCGGAGGAATGCGCCTCGGTAACCTGTCTAATAGTCTGGAGGGCATTGGCAGAGAACGGACCCCATAAAGTAGAAAAACTAGGTGAGAGTGGGGGGAGCCAGGGTTTTGAAGGGACTAGGGAAGGGGGAGGGGAGGAAAGAGAAAAGGGGGGAGAGGAGAGGAAAGAAAGAAGGGAGGGGGGAGAGGAAAGAA
>NC_058130.1:701163815-701179736 GCF_016433145.1 Gracilinanus agilis
TATATATATATATATATATATATATATATATATCCCTTTTCTGCAATTGCTGGGTCTTTCCTTTCACTGACTGACCCTGGATGGCTTGTACTTTTTTTTTTTTTAAACTCTGAATTTTTTCAGAAAAAAAAAAACTTTTTTTTAAACTTCCATCTTAGAATCAATATTAAATATTGGTTCCAAGGCAGAAGAGTGGTAAGGGATAATTCACAGGATGTGTATGAGCGCAGATTTGAACCCAGGTCCTCCTGACTTCAGGTTTGGTCCTCAATCCACTGAGCCACCTAGCTGCTCACTACTAGTACTTTCTGACTCAACTCTGTATGACCACTTCAAATCCAGCCTTGAATACTTAACTATGTACCCCTAGGCAGATGATTTAACCTCTGTCTGCCCTCATTTCCTAAAGTATGAAGTAGAGATAGTAAGGCACCTACCTCACAAGGTTGTTGCAAGAAGTAAATGAGATAATATTTGTACAGCATTTAGTACAATGGCATATAATAAATGTTTCCTTCTTTCATGTGATAGGTTTATGATCTGTTTCCCTGTTTCCTTATCTATTTCCTCTTCCTATCCAGGTAGTCTATAATATTCAGGTCCGAGCAGTATCATTTATTTCTTTCTCGTGATCTCTCCCCATATACTCACAAAGTCCTTGGCTTTCCTCACATGATAATAACTTCTTAACATACAATGCTAAAATTCAAAAATCTCACTCTTTTACCTAACCCATGTGTTTTTAATAAAATAATCCCTTCCAGGTTTATTATTCTAGTCATGAATCGCATTCAAGTAATAGTGTTGTCAAACTCAAATAGAAAACCACGAGTTAACATTATTTTTGTTGTCTTGTATTTTAGTTTGTTAAACATTTCCCAATTATAATTTTATTGAAGAGGAACATTTTGAGAAACATAAGTTTGATAACTCTGAACCAAGAGATCAAATTTTCCTTCTTTCACTAAGATCTCTAATTCAATTTGCTGTAAGGGTCAAATGAGTTAACATGTGCAAACAAGTACTTTGCAAACTTTGAAGAGCTATATGAATTTCAGTTATTATCTCAGAATGTTCTTAAATGTACAAAATAAACTATATAGGATCACAAAGGAAACAAATTCTATTGAAATACAGTTGTCAAAATGTTTTTCTTGACCTTCTCTCCTCCCATACTGCTGATATCCTGTTGCAGGCCTTATCACTTTGGACTATGACAACAGCTTACTGGTGGATCTACCTATGTGTCTCCCTACCATAATGCATCTTTCAGTTGACCATGAAATTGATTTTCCTAAAGTGCAGATCTGAACGTGTCGCCTCTCTACTCAATATTGACTCCAAGGTCAAATATAAAAATCCTATTTTGGATTCAAAGCCCTTTATAATTATAATTAGATCCCTCCTACCTTTCTAATCTTTCTATGCCTTATCCCCACCATATACTTTTTGATCTAGTAACACCAGTCTCCTTGCCATTCCCTAAAAACAATACTCCATCTCTGGGGTCCAAGTATTTCCTATTGCTGTCTCCTATGTCTGGAATGTTCTCTCATCTCATCCCCTGCCCATTGGCTTCCAATGGAAATCCCATCTTCTACAGGAAGCTTTTCCCAATCCTTAATTCTAATGGCTTCTCTCTATTATCTTCTCTCATCTTGTATGCAGTTTATTTGTATACGTTTGTTTGCTTGTTGTCTCCCCCACTAGATTATAAATTCCTTGAGGTCAGAGACTTAACTTTTGCCTCTTTTTGTAACCTCCCTGCTTATAGTAGCTAACAAACAGCAGGCACATAAAAATGTTTATTAGCCCAGAAAACTAAATTTCATTATCAGATGCCATCTTCTTCCAAAATCTGCCTTTCTCTTCTAGTGACAAAACATCATCTATATTGCTCCTTCAGTTTTTTCCCCTCTATGCTTCATATTCCTTCACAATACTTTCTAAATTGCTTCTAATTGTATAATTTGTTCCCATATGAACCAGAAGAATGAGATAATGATTACTAGGTTTTTCAGGTCTAAGAGATTCTCTATCATGTCCTAAATCAATGATGGCAAATGTTTTAGAGACCATATACCATGCCCCACTCTCCTGAGTGCCAGGCATGCCCCACTGTTCCTTACCCTACATAGGGGAGAAAGTGCTCCCATTGAGCTGCTGGGCAGAGGGGCAAGTGATGTGAAGAAACGTCAGGCACAGTGGAGAAAGGGATGGGAGCATTTCTGTCCAAAACCCTCTACCTTTCTAGTAATGAACTCTGGGGGAGGAGGGGGAAAATGTCATGTGTGCTCACAGAAAGTGCTCTTGCATGCTGTCTTTGGCATGCATGCCATAGGTTCACCATCACTGTCCTAGATACATGGATTGGGAAGACATTCTCTGTTGGATATTTATCAACCATCAAAACTTATTATTTCTCTGATCATTAAATAGATGACCTCTCACGTGTTGGTATATGTAGGGTCACAATATTATTCCTTGAAACAAGAGCTCCATAAAATTCAGTGGCCCTTCTTTCCTTCCTTTTGTAAATCAGATTCTTCTATACTTCAACTCTCTGACACAGGCAAGAATTTCTTATTTGCTCCTAACCATCCCTTTTCTTCATTTTCCCCTTGAAGTATTTCTTTCATTATATAAAAAGTACACTACATTTTGGGGGATATCTTGGAGAAATAAGGTGCATTTTCCTGCTCTTTTTGCTTTCTCACCTAGTAGAAAGTTCAACATGTACACTCACTGTATATACATTGGTCACTTAGTCCTGGAAAAAGACAAAACCAGCATGCTCTCTTCAGGTCCCTGCAAACTTCTTGTTTACTTGAAAAGAGGTAATTTGTCAAAGGACAAGAATACTTTTTGAAGGAAGAAATACAAAATAACATCCATAAAAAAGAAATCCAAAACCAATAACAAGAAAAATACAAATAAAAAGAGTCCCAAGGTTAAAAACAAGTTCACATCAATTAAATATGGATATTAAAAATGTGAAATGTATTTTAGTACCATGAGAAAACAAGACTGCCTTTTCACTATTAGCATAATGATAACTGGTTCAATTGCTCTGAAAATCAATTCAGAATTATTAAAGAGAAGTTATTCAATTGTTTATACTCTTTGATACAAAGATCACCTTACTAAGAATGTAAGTCAAAGTTATTGATAGTGCTATCATAGATTTTTAAGAATTAGAAGAGAACTTGGCAGAAATTTAAGCCAACCATATTCAAAAGGAATTCCTACTATATAACAAGTACCTCTCTAGTCTCTGCTTGAAGTCCTCCAAATATCAATGTCCTAAAACTGTGGTAGCAAAAACGCAAATATGATACTCCAGATCTAGTATCACCAAGTCAGAGTACAGAGGGGCAATCACCCCTTAATTCCTGGATATTATGTCTTCTAATGAAATCAAAGAGTGCATTAACCTTCTTTATACATTGTTGACCATATTATTGTGTTTATAGTTCACTAAGACTCTTAGTCCTTTTTCAGACAAATTCCTGTTACACTGTGCCTCCTTTGTCTTGTACTTGTGAAAATGTTTTGTTTTTTTAAACACAAATATGACTTTATACTTATCCCTGTTTAATTTTATCTTATTAGCCAATTGAGATATTTAACCAGCACTTCTGACTTTGATTCATCTGAAAATTTGATGTCTGTTCCATGGTATGGAGGGTGGCACAGTGGGTAGAACACTGGGCCCAGAGTCAGGAAAGATCCGAGCTCAAATCTGGTTTCATACACTTACTAGCTGAGTGATCCCCAGGCAATTCATTTCACCTCTGTTTGCCTGTTTTCATACCTGCAAAATGGGAATAATAGCACTACTTCTGAGAATTGTGTCTGGCACATAATAAGTGTTATTACTGTTTATGTCTTTATATCATTAATTAAAAACAGCAAAAGGCCAATCACAGATTCCTGTGTACCATTGTACCATTAAATGACATTTTGAGTCAAGTCCTTTAGCCAGTGCAGAATCCATCTAACTGTATTATCATTTGGTGTATATCTCTCCTTATTCTCCACATGACTGTGGGATATTTTACTAAATGCTTTGTAAAAATCAAGGCAAACTATGTCTACGGCATTCCCCTGATCTACCAGACCTGATCTTATACATTCTTAAAAGACTAGAAAATTCACTAATATAAAGAATATTACCCTTTGTATGTGCCCCAGCACTTAAAGTGATAGTCTTTCCCAAAAGGGAGTCATTCTTCCAAATTTCTCCATCATCACTAATAGCATCCTCTAAATTCATGGGGAACAAATGGTTTTCATGGTGAAATTCTTTAAGGGCAAAATTAAGGTTGTTCTGACCAATTAATATTTTTTGTATGTAAAACAAGTTTGATGTAATCAAGAAATATTAAAACATCAACTGTGTGTACTTCACTCTTCTTGATGACAAAGGAGATACAAAGTTATTTGCTCACAGAGCTTACTGAGCTCCATACAGAGCTTACATTCCTTCCATATATCTTAAAGACTCTTACAAGATGATTGAGAAAACTCTCCAAACAGATTTGCACAGCCACCCCTTTAATCCTTCAACCACCAAGCTTGCTTCCCCAGGCTCTGAAGACATTTCTATTGGCTTGGGTTATCCATGGGCCCAGAAGTGGGACTTTAGGTCAGTGCCACCTATTCTCATACAGAACAACAGAAGACAATATCCAGAAGTGCCAAGATAATCCTGCCAGTGGTCAGTTAAAGATGAATAGTGTGATGGGCAAGGATATTTCTCATGTAGCTCAATAGTATTTGCTGGTGTACTTCCCTTGGGCTAAGACTTTATTATTAATAAGACTCTATTATTGAATGTATATAAAATGTAACATTTCTTTTTTTAAAAAATCCTTACTGTCCATCTTAGAATCAATATTGTGTATTGGTTCCAAGGCAGAAGAGCACTAAGGGCTTAGGCAATGCGGGTTAAGTGACTTGCCCAGGGTCACACAACTAGGAAGTGTTTGAGGCCAGATTTGAACCTGGAACCTCCCATCTCTAGGCCTGACTCTCAATCCACTGAGCCACATAGCTGGCCCCAAATATAACATTTCTAATGTGTGTATCTGTGTATGGTCTCTTTCACCAAGGCTGTTTATTGTGATAAAAGGCTGCATTTTAAGTTGATGAACTTCATGGAGAAAGAGGGTTCACTGAAAGTACTTATGTTATTTCTTATTATTGGAGGGAGGCAGCCAAGGGTGGCATACTCATATTGACATATTGACTCATTTTGTTTCATACCACTAGACCTTTTTCAGAAAAAAAAAAGCTCTCTAGTCACATCTATTTCTTAATAGGGAAATTATATTTGAACCAACATTTAGACTATTTTTTTGGAAGTGGGGGGAAGGGGTGGGAAGGTAGAGGTAGACCTCTGATTTTATCAGTATAAACCCCTGGTGTGAAAACTTCAAATACTACATCTGATCTCTAAGAAACCAAATATGACTATCATACTGCTAATATGTGACAGAGGCAAGATTCAAAACCAATTCTTCCTGACTTCAAGGCCAGTTATCAACCCATTTTACCACACTACCTTTCTAGACTTCATTTTTATCTCTTTTAAATTCAATCTTTTTAGACTAAGCCCAGTGTCTTTAAAAAAAGATACAATGACACTAACTACGGAATTAAAGACAACAGCAACAAAATACATGTGGTATGCACAGTAATAACTGAAAAGGATCACTAAAATGAAGATGATTTGGTTATGTTAAATTCAATATACACATCTTTTGGGGGCAGGGATAACAACAGCAGTTTTACAGACACATATGTAAGAATTTGAGACTGGTTCTTAGAATTAGGAATTTTATTAAATCAAAAGTAGTAGAGAAAAAAATAGAAAAATAGGAGAAAGAGATATATTTAACTTACTGACACATTATCTTGCTAACTCTATGGCTTCCATTTTGTGCCCCCTACTCACACAGAAAGCAGTCCACAGGAAATATGGAAGTCCAGAGAGTTTGCGACGCTCCTGCTTTAGTTTATCAGGTCTATTCTTCACCCACTAACTCACAGGTGACATCTCAGGAACCAGCTATGACTTTCTAATTTGCCTGGGCCACCCATGGGGACAGTCCAGGGGGTGTTGCAGGGAAGATCATCTTGCCCTCCTGGTCTCATAATATTCATGACTCCATTGCTCCATGTTTCTGGCTGTTGTTCTATCTACCCTCTTGACTAAATTTATCCAACTATTTTCCTCACATAGTCTTCACTACTGGCCTGAGATCAAACTCACACCAGGTGCCCTTAGCTGAAAAGGGGAAAAGGATAAATTCCCTTTTCATACATATATGACCATTTATGATTTTTTGTTTCATCTTGTATGACTTTTACTAATTTTACTAATTTCTTTGTTCTTAAAATATGCATATGCATATGCTAGAAAACACTTGACAGAAGGTAAAAAATTTTTTTAAACCTAAAGTTGTAAAAAATAAAATTTCTCACTTTCTAGTAATCATTATATATATGAATTGACTTGTACATTTTTCTTATATGGAATAAGCTTTGATTCCCACCAGTTTATCATTTTTCTTTTTTGTCATCTTTACGATTGATAGGTATGAGTTGTAATCTTGGAATTATTTTAATTTGCATTATTCTAATTAGTAACAATTTGAAACTTTCTTTTATATGGCTATAAGTAACCTGCATTTCTTCCTTTGAAAATTTTTCTCATAAATTTGAGAAATTTGCTCCTTATATACCTTTGAGAATTTTGTCAGAAACTTACTGCTAAGATTCTCCCCTCCCCCCATTGCTTCTCTTTTTATCTTATCTTTATTAGAATTGTTTGTGAAAATTTTTTAAATTTTATATAATCAAAATTACCCACTTTAGCTTCTATGATCCTCTCTATTTCTTATTTGGTCTTGTCTGTATATCTGATAGGCAATATTTGTAGTGGAAAAAAACAAACAAAAAAACCCTGGAAGCCAAGAAGATGTCCAACAATTGAGGAATGGTTGATTGAGTTTTGGTTTATGAATGTGATGGGCTACTAGTGTGCTATAAGAAATGAGGAAATGGATGGTTTTAAGAAGACATGCTTTATGAATTGATGCAGAATGAAGTGAAAAAAAAACAGGAACAATTTATATTGTAGCATCAACATTATAGAAATGAAGAATTTTACTGACTTTTATAAACCAATAGAGAAATGAGCTGGATCAGAACAATTACTTTTCAACAAAACTGTAAAATAAACTTTAAGAATTATGATCAAAACAATAACTATTCAAAATTCCAGAGGAACAATATTAAAACATCCTATCCATTAGAAGGTAATGGATTTAGAGTACAAAATGAGACATATTTTGATATATGGCCGCTGGGAAATTGTTTTATTAAACTATGTATATTTGTGGTAAGAAATTTGATTTTTTCCCCCTTTTTCTTATTTTTTCAGTGTGGTTAAAGGTAGGAAAGAGTGAAAAAAGATTTCTGTTCATTTTTTTTTATAAAGAAGTAGAAGTGTTACAGATGTGAAATATTCCATAAATTTTCATTTGAGGCCATTGTATCATTAATTTTATTTAACTCTTTTATTTTTGTTACAAGAAACTTCTTACAAAATGTGCATAACCTGTAAATATATATAATGTAAAACTGACACAAATCAACAAAATTTATCATCTGCCCAAAAAATTCGCAATTATTCTCTAATAAGATTGGAACTGATTGAAGGATTTTCCATACTTAAAATAATCAATTAAAATTAATTGTCATTATTGTGTTCATAGTATTGTATCCTGTATCTCTCAGAACTGAGAGATATAAGTTCCCTGACATAAGGAATTTATAATGCAGTAAGCTTCTCTGCAGTATGAATTTTCTGATGATGGAGGAGCCTAGAGCTCAAACTGAAGGCTTTCCCACACTCATTACTTTCATATGGTTTCTCTTCAGTGTGAACTCTCTGGTGTACAGTGAGATAGGGGCTGCATCTGAATGTTTTCCTACATATATTACACTGATAAGGTTTCTCTCCAGTGTGAATTCTATTGAAAGTCTTTCCGCAATCATTGCATTTAAATGGTTTCTCTCCAGTATGAGCTCTCTGGTGTCGAATAAGGACTGAATGTCGAGTGAAAGCTTTTTTGCAGTCCTTACATTCATAAGGTTTCTCACCAGTATGATTTCTTTGATGATTAATAAAACCTATTAATTGAGTGAAGGCTTTCCCACATTCATCATCACATTTAAAAGGTTTTTCACCAGTATGAATTTTGCAATGCTGAATAAGACTTAGCTTACTGCTGAACGGTCTCCCACATTCATTACACTGAAAAGGTTTCTCACCAGTATGAATTCTGAAATGCTGAATGAGGCTAAACTTGCTCCTTAAGCCTTTCCCCACGTACATTACATTGAAAAGGTCTCTCACCAGTATGAATTCTGCTGTGCTCAAGAAGATGTAGCTTACTGCTTAAGACTCTTCCACACTCATTGCACTTATAGGTACCATCTCCAGAATGAATTTTTTGATGCCTAATAAAACCTGGTAACTGTGTGAAAGTTTTCCCACAGTCATTATATTCATAAGGTTTCTCTCCAGTATGAACCCTTTCATGTCGAATAAGCTTTGAGTTCAGACCAAAGGCTTGTTACATTTATAGGGTTTCTCCCCTGTATGAATCTTCTGATGTTCAGTAAGATGTGAGCTACAACCATTTATTACATTTATTACATTCAAAAGGTTTCTCTCCAGTGTGAATTCTCTGGTGTTGGCTAAGGGTAGAGCTCCGACAGAAGGTTTTTCCACATTCATTACATTCATATGGCTTTTCTCCAGTATGGACCCTCTTATGTACATTAAGAACTGATTGTCTATTGAAAGCCTTTCCACATTCATTACATTTAAATGGCTTCTCTCCAGTATGAGCTTTCTGATGTTGAATAATGACTGAATGTCGAGTGAAAGCTTTTTTGCAGTCCTTACATTCATAAGGTTTCTCACCAGTATGATTTCTTTGATGATTAATAAAACCTATTAATTGAGTGAAGGCTTTTCCACATTCATCACATTTAAAAGGTTTTTCACCAGTATGAATTCTGCAATGCTGAATAAGGCTTAGCCTACTGTTCAATGTTCTCCCACATTCATTACACTGAAAAGGTCTTTCACTGCTATGAATTCTGAAATGCTGAATTAGGCTTAACCTGCTCTTTAGGTCTTTCCCACATACGTGACAGTGAAAAGGTTTCTCATCAGTATGAATTCTGCTATGTTCAGTAAGACATAGCTTACTGTTTAAGACTCTTCCACATTCACTGTACTTATAGATACTATCTCCAGTATGAATTTTTTGATGTTAGTAAAACCTGGTAACTGTGTGGAAGTTTTCCCAAAATCATTACATTCATAAAGTTTCTCTCCAGCCAGAATAAGCTTTGAGGTCAGACCAAAGGCTTTCCAACATTTATTACATTTATAAGATTTCTCCTCTGGATGAACGCTCTGAAGTTCAGTAAGATGTGAGCTGCGACTAAAGAGTTTTCCAGAGTCATTACATTCAAAAGGTCTCTCTCCAATATAGATTCTTTGATGCCTTGCAAATTCTGACTTCTTACTGAAGATATTGCCATAATCTTGACTTTCATAATAGTTTTCTTCACAACGATTTTGCTGATGCTCAATAAGAACGGAAAGCTGGGGAAAATTTTGGTCACCCCAAACATAATCATAACCTCTTTCTTTTGTGGAAACTCTCTGAAATGAAATTTCAGCTCCAATCAAAAGTTTTGCCAAATTCATTATATTCTTGATGTCTCTCTTCTTTGGTTGTTTTTTTGTGGAAAACTTCCATTGGCTCAGAACTTCTCTGCTGTGAAATATATTCAAGTTGCCTCTCCCCTTTAGAGTATCTTATCTGTCTAGCTAAATTGCTTTTTTGTTCAAAGGTTGCATCAGACTCTGATACATGGAATACATCTCTTTGAGGCTTTTCTGGTGTGTTTTCATATGATTTCTCCTTCTTTAGGATTTTTGGCCTTAGAGTCAAATTGTTTTTCCTCAGATCTGAACTTACAACCTGAAAATACAAAACGATATGACAATATACCAATTTTTACACATTAGGAAAGTAAATTATAGAACAAATTTTACATTTGAATGAATTCAAAACAAAAATATAAAAATTTAAAAGCCCTAGAAATTTATTAGAAAAAAATTAGGGGACTAGAGTAGCTGAAAAGAACCCACTAGAAAGCTTACTGAGAAAAAGGCAAGGCTTCATCAAAGCCAAGTAGGCAACACCTCAAAGAGAATTCCTAGCCTGAGCAGAACAAGTGAAGCAAAGAAGAAATCAGTCAGTTAATCACCTATTTATGCCAGGCCTTATGCTAAACATTAGAGGTATAAAGACAAAAGTAAGATAGTTCTCCTTTCAAGAAGATTATGCTCTAATGGAGAAGATAATATGCATATACATACAGTATATATAATACAAGGTAGTTTCCAGAGAGAAGAAAGAAAGTATGAAAGGTCAAGATGAGCAGTGAGAATTAAACTTAGGGGGAATTTAAGAAAGTGAGTTTACTGTAAGGAAAGGGACTTAAAAGTTATCAAAAGAACAAAATCTAGGAGAAGAAATACTGGAAGGATTTACTGCTGGGAAAATAGCATCCCACTTAAAGACATACTAAAGGAAAATATTATCATTGTGATTTTTTTTTTAATGTATTGTCATTGTGATAAGACTCCAATATAGAGTCAGGCCAAGGAGTCCTGATGACCAATAAACACACAAGCAATGACAAACAGCCTATACCAGTGATGGGCAAACTTTTTAAAGAGGGGGCCAAAGGAAAGGAAATGCTCATCTGTCAGTCTGTGCAACTCTTTCGAAGTTTCATTGCATTGTATCCTACTCATTGTATTCGTCAGATTAGGAATAATGTCTTGCAGCCTGATAGAACATTTCAGGGGGCCGCATCTGGCCCACTGGATGTAGTTTGCCCATCACTGACCTATACTTCTCTACTACCCAGACTCATTCTGATCTTGGGACTAACATGCAAACATCAGTTCCTGACTTGATGAGGCTCCTGGACAACTGCAGTGGTCATACATTAATAACCACTTCTGGAACCTCTGATTATCAATGTGGATCCTCAGTGAATTTCCCGTCCTGATTAGGAATCTCTTGTATCCCACTTGAGTCTGATATTGATAAGAACCCAAGTGAGTTTCTCCACAGAATCTGGGTCTGTTTAAGAATGCCCTTCCCAGAGGATATGGAAAAAATAAGAACACTAATCACTGTTGGCAGAGTTGTAAACTGATCCAAACATTCGGAGAACAATTTGGAACTATGCCCAAAGGGCTATAAAACTTTTTTGACCCATAAATACCACTACTATGCCCCAAAGAAAAGGGCAAAAAGACCTACGGGAACAAAAATATTTGTGGTAGTAAAAAATTGAGCATTGAGGGGATACTCATCTATTGGGGAATGGCTGAACAAGTTGTGGTATATGATGGCAATGGAGTATTATTGTGCCATAATGTGATGAGGAGCATGACTTCAGAAAAACCTGGGAAGACTCATATGAACTCATGTGAGGTGAAATGAATAGAATGAGGGGAACACTGTACACAGTAACAGCAATATTGGTTTCTTGGGAGGTGGGTTTGTGATCCATTATTTTGTTATTATATTTTCCCCAATTCTATGTAGATACAAATTTTAATAATCCTTTTCTGACATTTTGCAATCCATGTATGGGATGAAGAGAGAGGTAAACTGAAGTTTGTTCAAAAAAGATCTAAGAATCTTGTGAACTGTCTATATGAGTCATCGGGAAGGCATGGCAACCAAAAAAGCTAATGCAATCTTAGTGCTCAATGCTGGCTGCATGGTTTAAGAAGAACCTTGTTAAATTGGAGAGTATCTAGAGGACAGCACCCAGGATGGTGAAGGACCATGAATGTACCTAGTACGAGTGTTTAAAGGAAAAGAATATGTTTGGCCTGAAGAAGACTCAGGGGAGACACAATAACTGGATTCAATATCTGTCATATGGAAAAAGAATTAGACTTGCTTGCTGGTCTTGGAGGTCAGATAATCCATGAGCAACAGATGAATTAACAAAGAATCAGATTTAGTCCTCATGTCTCAAAAAAACCTAAATGAGATGTACAAAAATGGAATGGGCTGCCTAGGAGATAGTGGATTCCTTTCACTGGAAAATCTTTAAGTAAATTGCCATATTATAAGGTTGGATGAGATGTTCTCTGAAGTTCCTTTGAATTCTAAAGTTCTGTGAATTACCAAGACAGGAGCAAAGGAAAAACAGTCCTTAAGAAAAACATTCAGTTGTTAAAGGTTTATAGATCCTTACTTTGATGCCTCAATATGGCAATGAGGTGACTCTATTTTCCAAATTTCATTCCAGAGAAACAAAAGCTCTAACGGATTTACCATGCTATAAAATCTTCAAATATATTCCTGACAAAAGACAAGTGTGCTTCCAAGAATCATGCTAAATTTAGGCCAGAGATTCTCATAAATACTGTTTGGCCATCCACAATGAATTCTTTGGTCACGGAACCTATTTAAACAAAGAAAAACTAAAACTGCCCTTTATGGGCTCTTTTTTCTTCCTTCCCTCCCTCCCTCCTTCTGTCCCTCCTTCTTTCCTCTCTCTTTCTTCCCTTACCTTCTATCTTAGACTCAATACTATGTATTGGTTCTAAGGCAAAAAAGCAGTAAGGGCTATGCAATGGGATTAAGTGACTTGCCCAAGGTCACACAGCTAGGAAGTGTCTGAGGCCACATTTGAACTCATTATTCCCCACCCCCACCTCCATCTCTAGGCCTGGCTCCCTATCTACTGAGCTACCTAGCTTTCCCCTCTCCTTTCATTTCCATGAAGACTGTGGTAAAATAGTAGGAAAAAGAGACATGGGTTTATTGAGTTGGGGGTGACATAGTAAGACTTGCATTTTAGGAAGATAACTTTGACAGCAGAGTGGAGAATGACCTAGAGAGAGGAGCGACTTGAGGCAGGCTGATTTCCACCAGCAGGCTACTACAACAATCTAGGCACAAGGGTCTGAGGGCCTTGGGGTGGTGGCAGTATGAGAGGAGAAAAGGGGACACACACAAGAAATATTATGAAGGCAAAATCAGTAAGCCTTGGCAAGAGATTGGATATGGAGAGTGAGAAGTCAACGTTGCAAATATAAAGGACTGGGAAGATGATGGTGACTTCAATAGTAATAAGGAATTAGGAAGAAAGAAGGGTTTGGGTGCAAAGATAATGATTTAAGATTTAGAAATGTTGAGTTTAAGGTGTCTATGAAGCATCTAGTTTGAGATGTCTAACAGACAACTGGAATGTGAAACTGGAGGTCAGAAGAGAGGTTAGGACTAGACCATACATAGCTTTGAGAGTCATCAGCATAAAGGTGATAACTGAATCCATGAGAGCTGATGAATTTGAGTGAAAAAATATAGAGGGAGAAAAGAAGAGGTTCTAGCACAGAGTCCTGTGGGACAGTCATGGAAAGTGGGCATGACCTAGATGACAATGAGGAATGATCACATGGGTAGAAGGAGAAATGAGGGGTGTAATGACAGCAAAAACTAAAGAGCAGAGACTATCAAAGAGAAGTGTTAACAGTACCAAATGCTACAAAGGTCAATAAGGATGAAGACTGAGAAAAGGTCATTAGATTTAGCAAATAAAAGATTATTAGTAATTTTGGAGAGAGCAAGTTTTAGTTGAATGATGATGACAGAAGCCAGACTACTGAAAATTAAGAAGACAGTGACAGGAAGGAAAGAATTTTAGTCATAAAATGAAGCAGAGATATAGAATTGACAGCTAGCAGGGATGGACAATCAAGTGGGTTTTTTGAAGATGGGGGAGATATGAGCACATAATAGAGGGCAGGGAATGTGTGATAGATATGTTAGATGTGATAGAACAGGATCACTTGTGCATGAAGAAAGGTTTATTTTGGTACAAAGAAGGGCTAATTTATTATGTAATTCTTTTTTTTTTTTCAATTAAATTCATTTAATAGTTACTGTCTGCCAGTTACTTGCCTAACGTATTCTGGGCTACTGCTCTCTGCTTCCCTGATTTCCTGAAAGTCTTATCTAAAGTTTCCACTTCTTCACTAAAACTTTCCCAGTCCTCCTTAATCTTGGTACCTAGCCTCAGACATTACCTCCGGTTTATTCTGTATGTATCTTATTTGTACATAGTTTTTGGGTAGAACATGCTATGTTCCCCATTTAATTATAAGCATCTTGATGAAAGAGATGAAAGAAGAGATACCGGCAGAAGGGTACCTGGTGATGTGAGACGAAGAGTGAAGGAGAAGAGGGAGTTCTTGGTGAATGTCCTTAATTTTTTCAGGAAGACATATGACAAGGTTCTAAGCAGAGAGGGTATGGGGAGATGGTTCCATGAGAGATCTGAGGAGGAATGAAATGGTGTAGAAGAGCTGTTGTGGTGAGTGCATAGAGGGATCACTTTATAAGACATCTCAGGTCTTTTTAAGCCACAAATGATTATCACCCAAAAAAAGGCTATTAAGAGAACATTAATAATTAATAACACACCTATTTTATACTGCCCTAATAAAGGCTTTATGAGAATGATCTATACATATATTGAAGCCTCCCTAAACAAAAAAGGAACAAGTTTTCACAATTCTTTTAAGATCACATTTTTATAAACATGCAACAATCCAAAAACAAGGCATAAAAGATTCAGCTCTAATGTTAAAAAAAAAAAAAAAAGATTCAGCTCTATTTGCTGTTTTATTATTACAAAAAAGAAATTAACTTAGTTTAAGAAAATTTTGCCTTAATGGCTCTCTCTCCAATAGGAAGCAGGAAAAAGAAAGAGGGAGGGAACATTATTTATTACATCATACTATTATACAGGATTCCTTGATAAATACAACCAGAGATAACTGTTTGGTATCCCTTTAATTATTAATGTCAAATGAGGAATAAAATAGGGAGGTGTATGTTCGCCAAAGCTGTCTTTGTCCATTGTCATGGAGGATGTCCTGCATAAGACAAATGCCCTACATATCAAGTATTCCTGTTGAGTGTTCCTATTTGAGGATAATATTGTGCTAAATGATTTTTTAAAAGAGAGCAGCCAAACAATCCATACAATAAAACCTTAATAGGTGAAAAATTGCTATTGTTCACGAAATGAAATTGACCAGTTCACTGAGTACATCAAGTACATGTATTTGGGGTCTGAATTGTGGATGATCAATGAAATGGGCCTAAGATTGAATAAAGCAAAGAGAGTGGGCTAAATTGCATTTGGGAAATTCCATAGTGCTTTGAATAATCTTAAAAATTATCTTGGTACACTATATATAAAAACTCAAATGTGCTACTGGCAATGGTACATGATTATGAATCTTAGAACACCTTATCCTCCAAAGAATCAAAGTGGAAAGTAAGACAAAGAGTAATGGAAGGAAGCATGGTGGGTTAGAAACAGGCTATAGTCTATTTTCAGTTACAACCTCTGTGCAAGAAATGGTATAAGGTAAAATGTAGAAATGAATGATTAGAAAAAGATGTGGGTGGGGGCAGCTGGGTAGCTCAGTGGATTGAGACACTGTCTCAGGCCTAGAGACAGGAGGTCCTGGCTTCAAATCTGACCTCAGACACTTCCCAGCTGTGTGACCCTGGGCAAGTCACTTGACCCCCATTGCCTACTCTTACCACTCTTCTGCCTTGGAGCCAATACACAGTATTGACTCCAAGATGGAAGGTAAGGGGAGAAAGAAAGAAAAAGAGGAAGGAAGGAAGGAAGGAAGGAAGGAAGGAAGGAAGGAAGGAAGGAAGGAAGGAAGGAAGGAAGGAAGGAAGGAAGGAAGGAAGGAACCAA
>NC_058130.1:701179917-701240038 GCF_016433145.1 Gracilinanus agilis
ATATATATACTTAAAGATGGCATCTCCCAAATTTCACTTTTACAGAATCAATAAACAGTATTGATTCCAAGGCAGAGGTAAGGGTTTAAAAAAAAAAAAGAAAAGAAAAACAACTGTGTCACAGGTTTTAATTTACATGAGAAGATACATTTTTTTAAAAAAGGCAGAATAGAAAGAGATTGAAGAAATTGAAAAAGATACATTTAAGAAATTAAATGAAGAAATAAAATCCAGAAAGAAAAACACAAGGATTTAGAAAATAGGTACACTTAAGGAATTATAGGGCAAGATAAGATGAAACTGAACCATTTGGAAAGAAGCTGAGAGAATATAAAAATATTAATAGAACCAGTAAAAACCACACTATGGTAGAGCTCAGAAAGACAGAAAGCATAATAATACATAGATATGTGACTTCATCAATATGGCTATTCCCTTCAACAATATAGTTCATAACCCCTTTATGGCTTTCCAACTTGACATACCAAAAATCAATCACAGAGTGATTATGGGAGCAAGAGGAACCTTTCTTGTATTCTCTTGACATTGCTTAGATATCTGTAAAGCATAAAAGCTTTCCATTGGTTATTTTTCACTCTCAGCACATGATCAATCCAACTTTTATAGCCATACGTGGCTAATTCTATGTCATTTTATATTCATCTATCCAGGTATATACTGTATGTATTTGCACATGTTTCCCCTGTTTGAATAAAAGTTTCCTGAGGGCAGAGACTGCTTCACTTTTGTCTTTGCATCCCATGCACTCAGAAAGTGTGTACCACTTAATAAATGTATAATGAATTCTTGACTGATTCAGACTTTCTATTTTCCTTTGTAATCCCTTATTTTTTATGTGTTATTGCCTGTTGAAGTCCATAGTAAGTCCTTATACTGTCCTGTGGGCGACATGCAGTAGAAAGAGACAAATAAGCTCAGAAAATAATTCAAGGGTAAGTAGACTGAAAAGTAACATAGATAAAAGTGAAAGACTTGTAGGAAAGATAAAAGTGACAATCTCAAAACTATTAAAGTTACAGAAAATATTAAAGAATCTGATCAGTATTTTTCAGAAGACTGAACAAGTAAAGTTCCCAGGAACAATTTTAAATAAATGACAAGCTGAAGAAAAAGAATTTGCAGAATTTCATCCAAGAAAGAACTCAAAAAGTCAACTCACTCAGGCATGTAATAGTTAAACTTCAAAATTATGACTAAGTCTAAACCCTTAAAATTGGTTGGAAGAAAAACAATACTTGTCCAAAAGCACCCTTTCAATCTTAAACTATTATAAAAGAATAAGAAATGAGAGAAGCAGTTGGGATATAACATATACTATTAACAAAAAAGTGTTTGTTGTAATCAGTCTAGAAATAAGGGCCACAATCCCAGAATCAGTTTCTTAGCAAAGTTAAAACCCCTTTTTCAAAACAAAGGGTCATCATTTAAAAATAAGATGACTTTAAACGAAGCCTTGAGGAGAAGTTTTGGAACATCTTTTGGAGTAGCAGTGGAAAAACTGTAGGAATAAACAAAAAGTCTTTGGGAAAACAATAAAGAATAAAAAGTTTTTAAAAGAAAAAAAACTTTAAATTTTACATTGGGAAACATCTTAAGTTGTCCTAAATAATAGCAACATTAAAAGAAAGCATGGCATTGTAAACAAAGTGATAGACTTGGAGTTAGAGGGACTTTAGGTCAAACCTGTCTTTGACACTAGTTGTCTGACAGATTACTTAACCTCTGGGCCTCAAATCAGAAAGCATTCAGAGAAATATACAATGTGGGAAAATACCAACAACAATGATAAACCATCAACATCAATATGCCAACATCATAGCCACTAAATATTTAAAAAATTAAATTAATGTAAAAAAGAATTAGAAAAAAGAAAATAGTAGAAAATTTCAGCATCCCACTAGTGGAATATGATAAAGTAAAGCAAGATAAAAAACAAACAAGAAATGCCATCGATTTGAGTAGTTTTGAGAAATTTAAATGTGAATGGGGAAAATAGTAACTGTACTTCATATATATGTGGAACATGCACAAAAATCAAGCATGTTATAAGACAAATGATGAAAAGGAGAAAATATAAACACTAAAGTGACAGGCTGAAGTACAAATAATAAACAAGAAAAATATTATCAAGATATGAATGTATAAATGAGTACTAGAGAGAATTGTTGAATAAAGCTTGGGTCAAAGAGCAAATTTCAGAGGCAGTCAAAATTAAAAATGATAAAAATACAAATTTATTATCTAAAATTTTAAAGACTGCAGCTAAAATAATTCTCAGAAGCAAATTTACATACCTGAACAAAGGGAAAAAAAGAAAAAATGAATGAGCTGTTTGCAGTTTTAAAAAAATCAGACAAAAATCAATATACTCCAAGCAAACATCAAACAGAATTCAACAGAATTAAGAGAAAATAACAAAATAGAAAGCAAGAGAACAAATAACTTAGTAAATAAAAGAACCTTTTTAAAAGGCCAATAAAATTGATACATCATTAGCAAATTTAATAAAAATGAAAGGAAAAAGCAATGATCTAAATAAAAAATGAAAATGGGAGAACACAACAGAGAATATATATATGTATGTATGTATGTATGTATGTATGTATGTATAATAGTTTATGAAAGATTGCAAGAAAAATGACTTTTTACCAAGGGAGACAAGGATCCAATAATTCTCCAGCATCACATCCCTGAAGAGTTGCCTCTGTGCAGGGTCTAGAAGTCCCCATTCCTCCCAGGTGAGATACATGGCCACATTCTCAAAGGACACCAATTCCTGAAACAATACAATGAATTTCTGCTCCTGAATACCTATATGGAATTTTGGGACATGTAGGAATTTTTAGCTATGGCTCATAATCAAAGGAATGGGGACACTGCTTGGTCTCCTAGAACAAGTGGGAACATAAAATACATTCCATGACTGGATAAGAAATCTGAAACTCATGTTTCTACCACCGGAATTTAGACCCTCATCACCATTCACCTTGACTACTGTCATAGCCTACTAACTAGCCTCTAGTGTTTCCTTCTCCATTGCGTCCTTCACATTGCTGCCAAAATTATCTTCCCAATGCCAAGGTCTTCACCCAACTCACTGCAAGTGGATATAGTTTGTAAACTAGAAGCAGCAAGGTAACAATGGAAAGTGATGGTGCCTGGTGTCAGGAAGACCCAAGATCAAATCTATCCTCATATATGTGACCCTGGATAAGTCACTTTAAATCCAATATGCCTCAGTTTCTTCCTCTATATAATGGAGATAGGGGAGGGCACCAGAGATCAACTAAACACCTCACTTTATAGGCAAGGAAACTAAAGCCCAGAGAAGTGTGTTAGTGGAAATTTGGGGTTCATTGAGCTTTAATATTTAGATATATGATATAAACTTCCTGTGGATGTTTAGGGAACTTGGAAACTACATTTCCCATGGATTCCTCTTACAGAGGAAGTATGATTATGTAGACAGAGGTATAAGACTCCTGATGTGATTGGGAGACGCTCTCTTTTGTATGAAGCAGCCAGGTGGGCAGGAGGTAATGGCGGGTGATTTGAATTAGATCTTAGCAGGCACCGTGGCCTTCTTAATTTACCAATATGGCTTTAAATAAACTATTAATACTTTTATCTATATCCATCTATATCCATTTTATTCATAACAGAAGTTAAAATATCCATCCAGGGTCAGAGCTATTAAGCAGACTCACAGGAGCCAAATTCATAGGTCTGATCCCCAAGCCAGTTTCTCCCCTGTAATATGCCCTTTGGCCTCATGCTCCCTACAGGCTCAATCACACTTGTCTACCTGGTGTCCTGGAACAAAGTACAGCAAGATAACTGACAGGATGGGTGGGATTTGACCAAGAAGAGCAGGCTGTATGTGGACAGAAAACTACTCATGTGCTGCCACCCTGCTTTCAAAAAAAAAAATGTCAAAGTGCTATGAAAAAATTTAACTGTGCCATTCTTCCAGGGATAAGTAGTTATTCCTAGCTTTTTTTTAACACCAGAATTATTGAAGAAATGGGCCATAACTAAATATCAGAGACCCAATGGGTAACAAAGAGATGTATGCTACATGTAAGCTACCGATGACAACGAAAGGGAATTGAATTGCAAATGATATTGTAGGGTCCTGATCAGTGGGAAAAAAGGGAGCTGCTTGTGTTGAGAGCAGGACAGTCCAGCGGCTGTGCTGATACCCACAAAATGTTATAGGGCCTAGAGGAAGGCCTCAAGAGGGCTAGGTGAACTTTCTATGGTGGATTTATAGGAAGCAAGACAAGAATGCATGGAATGGTACAGTGTGGATGGGCTCTAACCTGCAGCCCCCCCCTCCCCCCCAGAGGCCACACAGATGTGATCACTGATCCATTTAAGGTGAGCACCATGTTATTACTCCATGTTAACTTGCCCAAATTTTAATTGCATCTTTTTCAGCTGTACACTTCCAGATTCTCCATCTAGATTATAAACTTCTAAAGAACAGTGGGAAGATGTGGCAAAGGGCGGGAATTATCAAAGTAATATACTGATTTTAAAATTTTATTTGTAAGGATTTACAAATTTACATTTAAGGATTAAATGACCTTTATAGGGTTTACTGAAGGAAAGGGGGCAAATTGAATGTCCTGCTTAAGGATAGAAAATGAGTATTGCATAATGGTCTACATTTATATACTGTCACAATAGTCTTGATAAGCAACATTAAAGTAAGGAGTAATGAAACATGAAGTCAAGCTGAGTTCTAGCTTTAACACTTCAAAGAGGTGGGTGTGACTTTCCCAGGGTCACATCTAATTGCTCTGAGCCTCAGTTTCCTTATCTGCAAAATGGTCATAATAACACCAGCACTAGCTTTATCTCACCAAATTTCGATGAGGAAAGCACTCTGTAAAGTGTCACAATCTCCATATATATAAATTATTGGTTTGTTTTGGAAAGTGGCAGAGCTGGGTTCAAAGGAAACTCAAAGCATGTTCCTTCCATATTGCTGTCTCTGTAGTATCGTCAATTAAGTAGACACCTAAACTGCAAAGGAAGATAGGAAGGAGACAAGCCTAGGATTATGTTTATGACCTTTCATCATCTTCAAGGCCAAACACGTACACTCTTGATAAATCTTTGCTGAACTGGCAAATTATAGGTGACAATACTGCAGAACAGGGACCACCCATTTCCCTTTTTCTTACTCTATTGGCATCTGCCTGAGCTGAAGGTTTCCCTTCATTCTGGTATCCGACAGTCTGGCTAGTTTAGGATACTCCTGCCTCATTCTATTTTATTCCCCAGGCCAGTCTAGGAGACTCTACACCCAAATCTGCTTAACTGTTAAGGTGAAGGTGCTTTCTGCTCAAGACTCACATGTGCCTCGGTTTCCCAATACCATTTGCAATTCAACCTAACAAATCTAATGAAGCACAGAGAAGCTGGGTAAAGCAGCTTATCCAAAGGCATCACAAGAAGTCAATGACAGAATTTCCCTCAGAATCTTTGCTCCCACTTTTGAGTTAATACCTGTTTGGGGCTTAACCATCTTTGATGACCTGAGAGGCAGAAGCATATCCTGTCTGTTTTTTAGTCATTTTCAGTCATGTCCAACTCTTTGTGACCCTGTTTGGGCTTCCATGGTTTGCCATTTCCTTCTCTAGCAACTTTTACGCACAAGTAAACCGAGGCAAACAGGGTTAAATGATTTGTCCAGGGTCACACAGCTAGTAAGTATCTGAGATCAGATTTGAACTCAGGAAGATGAGTCTTCTTGATTCTAGGCCCAGCACTCTGTCTACTGTGCCACCTAGCTGCCCTTCTGTCGGTAGTACACTGAAAGTTTCTCACATCACTATATTCATATTACTTACTTTCCAGTTTGGCAGGATACTAGATAAGACAGAATCCTCTAAATAGGTTGCTTTAGAATCCATAGAAGGAATGCTCTGAGCAGGTACCAATAGAGGGCATATTTGTGGGTGAACCTGTATTGACAATAAGAGCAAATGATTGAATTTATATTATATTAAAGTCAACATTCAGACAGAGAAAAGAAAAATGCTAGACTGCCTGCTTGCAATGTGTCCAAATAAAATCAAAGGGCAAAGACTTTAAGATATCTTCACTTGCATAGGACAATTGTATTTCTGGAAAATGCAAGGGACTAACCAAAAAAACTTATGAAAATGAGTTCAACAAGGAATAAGATATAAGATAAACTCACAAAAATGATTCATAATGGGGCCTCTAAAGTATTTTGTAAGTTACTATACAAATATGAGTCATTATGTTATGGTGGGCTCCTAGCAATAAGATAATAAATCAGCTAAGGAATTTGGCAAGTGAAACGAAGCTTTAGGAGATGAGTACCATGTTGAAGATCATGGAACTGGAGTAGAATCTTCTGATGCTGCCCAAGGGGTATTTCAGGTGAAGAGAAACTGATGGCCTATGAAACAGGTGGTGACTCCTGAGCTAATTCCTAGGCCCCTGTTGATTCCTGTTTCCAGGCAGAGATGGGTCCTAGGGATGATTAAAAAAGTAAAGGAAGTTGAGACTAGAGTTAAACAACAAAATAAACAAGAAAATTGCGTTCAACTCAAACCTCACAGCATCCATTTATTCCCCAGGAATAAAAACTCTCTGGGCTTCAGTTCCCTCATCTATAGAATAAGGTCTAAATGATCTCAAAAGTTTCTCCCAGCTCTAAAGTTACAATCCTATGATCTCATCTCAGACTGACTCCCCTAATTCAGGCCCCCACTATCCCTCACCTGTACTAGCACAAAAGTCTCCACAGGAATTCCCCTGCTTCTATGCTTACCATCTCTGATCCATCCTCTACATAGCTTTTGTAGCAAGAGCTCCTAAGGACTGGCTAGTGAGTCTCCTCTTTTACAGAAGGCTGACCTGTAGTTCCATTGTCTCTACGCTGGGCGGTTTCACACACCTAAGTTCCTTGGGTCTCAGAGGACAGAATGGGCTGAAGGACCCGTCGCACCCCTTAGTGCCACACGAACTAAAAGCCCTCGCCGGGGCACTTTTCTGCTTGAACCCTTCCAGAAGCTTTCCAGCTACTGGAGTGCATTACCAAGTCTCCTGCCTCGGGCAAAGACCTCAAGCCCATCTCCGACCCACCCCCGATTAGGGTCCATGTTCCAGGGAGAATGTGAGCCCTGCCCTCTTTCACGTCCCAATCCTGGATGCCGCCACCTCCTCCGAGAAGCCTCCGGAGACTCCTCATCGCCTCACTTACAACATGTACCCTCACTTCCTACGAAGCCCTACTCGGGGTCTCCGACAAGAACCCTAAGCCTACTCCAGCCGCCTCTCTCGCCCATACGGGGAAACTGAGGGTGGTGGTGGTGGTAGTGCTAGAGAGGTAGGAGCGGGGTTCGGATCCGAGGCTGTCCCGGGCCTGGGTGCGTGGAGAAGGACTGTACCCCTTCCCTCTCCCTAGGGCCTCCTCCTTTCGCCTCCTAAACTCAGGGTACCCCGCGGGATGCAAAACCTGACCCCGCCTCCACAGCTTGTACCGGCTCACCTGTCAGACCGCTAGTGTTGGCAACGGACCGGAAGTATCCCCGCCCCCGGACCACATCCATCCCCACCCACTTCCTGGACGCTCTAGGAAGTCTGGAGGACTGGGCACTTTTTGTAGACCATCCTCTGGAGCGGACTCTCTAAGGACAGCTCCTGCCACCTTCCCTTCACGCCCCGCCCCCACAATCCCTCCCCAAACTCCCAGAAGTAGAAAGCATGGAGTTCATTCTTCTTAGTCTCCGCCGTTGTCTCTGGTATCTGCTAGGTCTCTTTCTTGACTTGATCCAGGTTTTCTTTCCATCCACCCCAGTCCTGATAGCCTGTTTAGGTAAGGAGAGCTGGGACAGGGTGGAAGGATGGTGGTGGGGAGATGGAGAGTAGAGGGATGGGGTGGGGCGGCGGGGTGACGGAGGAGCGCATTTCCACACCCTCTCTTCAGCTTATGTAAGCAATGTATGAGTATGATTTTATGATTTTTAAATTTGCAAACAAAATGGTCTATTGGATTCAGAGTATTGGGATAGCTGATTTGGCTGAGGCAATAAGCAGGAGGAAGATGGGCAGAAGGCAGCTGAGTAGTTGGCCAGTCCAGCGATGGAGAGCTCCAGAGACAAGACCTTTGCCCATGAGGAAAATAGGAGACTGGACAGAGCCCTGAGAAATGACAAATTTCCCTACTCGAAGACTGAATCAGTAGGAGAGGAAACATCCCACCAGAAAAGAGAAACACAGAGGATGAAGGCACAGAAAGATATAGAGAGATAGCCAGCTGAGGTGGGAAACGGCTTCAAGAGGCACGATCTCCTGAACTGGGTTGCTGGTAATGGATTCAGGAAAGGACTTCCAGTATAGCAGGGGCTGGACAATAGGGGCCCAGTTCTCAGATGTGTCTGCCTTGTGGTAGCCTACATGGGTGCTGAGACATCCTGCTTCCTAAAAAGCAGAATAAAGGATACTTGCCTTTGACTTCAGAGTATACAAGCTATCCTGCAACTTTCCTATTGGCTCACTAAATAGACTTTTAAATGGATGCTCAACCATGCGTTAAAAGGCACCAATAAGCATAATATGGTTTTCCTAATTGCTGTTCAGAGATATAAGGATGACTCCAGTTCTAGAGGGCTAGTGAGGGAAGTGGGATTCTCCTCAATGGACTGACTTGTGAGCTCATAGTCTCCTAGGCAAAACTTTATCAATGACAGAGACAACAGAACTTCTATTTATATCTTCTCTCTATTGGTACTGTTAAAGAACTATTGGGGAAGAGAGAGCTCGAGATGTATAATGATGGTGATGATGTGTATCTATGATCTCCTCAGCTGCAGTTGGTGGGAGTTCACCTACTCCTATCACCCTGACTGCTGCTGTAAATTACCCCCTTCTCTAACAGGTTTGGTTGATAACCTGTTAGAATTCCTTTAACAGCTGCCCAAGAAAGGACCCTTGAGAGGTTAGATAGATGGGTAACCTTTCTAGGCCCAACCTGGGGTTGGATAAATTGGTATTGGGCTATTGATCTGCCTTGGATAATGTTCAGGATCTGACCGAGTTTGACTCCCTTCCCAAGGGCAGTGATAGAAAGACCACTCAGGAAGGTACTTGTTATTGAATACTCTTTTATCTATAAATAGGGAAAGGATAACAAGGTCAAGTATTGGGGATTGGAAACCCTATTGATCTATTATCTATTAGGCTAATTAACAATTAGGACTGGAGGCTACTGATCTGATGGAGGCTTTAGATTTCACCTCTCCTTCTATCTCTGGCCGGACCTGGCCATAGCCAAGCCAGAGAATAGAGAAAGCTATTGCTGCAGATGTATTGATGGTCTTTATTCTCTCAGCTCTCTCACTACTAGTGTTGATGATTCACTAGCTCTCACAGTCTAGCAGGAAATCGATTCAGGCTTATTCTTACCCTCTTCTTCTACCTCCCAGCAACCCTTCAAGCACCCTTCAGCCACCCATTCCCAGATAGAACCACAGAGGCTTGCAGAGATCTGTGATCTCCAGTTCTCAGCCTGAGTCCAGAGACCTCCCTCAATGTAGCTGTGAGGGGGTATATATAGGGTGGGGCCAACTGATGTTTGCCCCTAGCTCACGGCATCTGGGAACATTCTGAGTCTCTCAACTGCTATCCCTGTCACTCAAGGTGGCATCCATCTCTTCCCAGATTATTGAATATAACAGTACATGGCCTTTAATGAGAAGTTGTGGGTTACTCTGTGTCACATGTGAGAGCCTACTTTGCCATGGACTTCTAGGTACTTGTTGAGAGTCTGCCTGTTAAAATTAAAATTAATCTTGGAAACATATTAAATTATAATTATTTATTAGTAAAAGAGAGAGGAAGAAATATATCATCAGGTCACCCTTAATTACTATAGTCTCTTAGCTGCACTGTGAAGTTTCAGTGGCAAGAGGGCCCAGACAGATGGTCAGCCCAGATAAGAGCCAAGAAAAAAGACCTGCTATTGCTTGGCCCCATCTTTTATATGGCCAGTGATGTTACTCCTACTGGGTTCTCTGATAGGACAGTCATAAGTTCTGACCTCACCCTCCAGGCAAGGGCTTCTACTAGCTTGTTCAGGAAGTCAGGGCTTCAGTTGACCATTCTGTCTCCCTCCTCACATGACTTGGCATTCTTTCTTAATGCTCATGTGCCAGGTAAGGGGCTATATTATCATGTTAATTTCACACGTGCCCCAGACTTTTGTGGGAGGAAATGGTTTGTACCAATTGTTTTTTATTATACCACCTTGGTAAATACCTTTTGCTATAAACCTAATTGCTGTCTATTGATTCATTAAATTGGAACATACACCAGTAATAGCTCATGAGTGACAATATTAGAAACTCTAGCGACTCTTAAGAGTTACCAACATACATACATAACATACATACATACATGTTAGATATATACATATATGTATACACACACAAGCATGCAAAATATGTATGTAATATATGTAATTTCTTGGTCATGTGACCATGAAAATGAAGACATATACATCTAGGGCAGGGGCCTGGGCTGGTAGATTGCCCAGCATGGGAGGAGGCCAAAATGCTCTGAGATCAAGCTCCCAGGGAAATCACCACTAGAGGGAAGAATGAGAAAGTGAGGAATAGAGAAAATTGAGGGGGAGAGGGCTAAAATTGCCAAAGATCTTAGGAAGAAGAAAACTAAGAGACCTTGGACATAAGCAGATTTTAACAGATAGAAAGCATTAATCACAAACAAATATGGACAACAGCTCTAGTAAACAATTTCAGGCACTTATGAAGAAATATTGCAAAACGAGAAAGAAGAAAATGATCTACATTTTATGAAACAGAGGACTCCTTAGAATTTGAGATGATTGAACCACAACAAAATTTCTAAGTGGTTAAAAAGAAAAACAAGAATTATGTGAGTAGAATTTGACTTCTACACCAAATAACTAGCAGAATAGAAAATCATGAAGCTTTCTTTCTTATCAAAGAAACAAAGAGAGAACAATGGATTGGGAATACAAATACAGAAGTGAGCTAAGATGGTGGAGTGAAATGAGCATTTTTTCTGAGCTCTCTCAACATACTTCTCTAAAGAACTATAAAAAGCATGTGAAACCAAATTGTGAGGGGAGTAACGAACAAAAGTCACAGAGTTCTTTTTTCAGTTCAGGGCAGCTTAGGAAGATATAGAGGTCTACAGACAATAGAGTGAGGGTTAGACAACATGTTGTAGCAGCACTGGTTATGGGGATAGCAGCTGGAGCAACCCAGCACAAAAGGACAGTAAAGGTACTATAAATCTGGTCAGAAAGAGTGAGGAGCGGGGCAGCTGGGTGATTCAGTGGATTGAGAGCCAGGCCTAGAGATGGGAGGTCCTAAGTTCAAATTTGGCCTCAGATACTTCAAGCTGTGTGACCCTGGGCAAGTCACTTAATTCCCATTGCCTAGCTCTTACCACTCTTCTGCCTTGGAACCAATACACAGTATTGAGAGAGAGAGAGAGAGAGAGAGAGAGAGAGAGAGACAGAGAGACAGAGAGACAGAGACAGAGAGACAGAGAGACAGACACAGAGAGACACAGAGAGACACAGAGAGACAGACAGACAGAGAGAGAGAGACAGAGAGAGAGACAGAGAGACAGAGAGACAGAGAGAGAATAGACCCTGGGCTAGCAGTGAGCATAGAAATCCTTCATCCACTAGCCAGTTTCAGGTCACATTTCCAGGACAAAGAGTGACTGCAATCATAAGGGAGCAGGGGCCTTTCTTAGGAAGGGACCAGAGAAAAGACCAGGAGGACAGTGACCAGACCTTTCCCTGGATAACACTACCTTAGAAGCGCCTAAAACTTATAAAGCCCCAGACCTAGTTGGAAAAGCAGCAGGACATATAAGTCAGAATATCAGGTTGAACATTCCACGCCACCACCACCACCACCACCACCCCTGCCCACTCCCAGAGATGAATAGAGCTTAACTCTAACATAGAGTCCAAAGTCAAGAAATAGAATGGAAAAATGAGCAAACAACAAAAAAAGAACCTGCCAAAAAAATGTACCACATTGACAGAGAAGCTCAAGACACAAACTTAGAAGAATACAATGACTTGCAAATATTAACAAGCAATGCCAAGATGAAAAATGCAGATTGAACATAATAAACTCAATAAGAATTCTTAGGATAGCTAAAGAAAGGTCTTTTTAAAAAGAAAACAAAATTAAAAATTAAATAAGAACAGTGTAAGAAAAATTGGGAAAGGAAATGAGAGCAATGCAAGAAAATTATGAAGAGAATTAACATCTTGGTAAAAGAGACACAAAAAATGTTGAAGAAAATAACTTCTTAAAAATCAGCATTGGTCAAATGGTAGAAGGTAATCAAGTGAAAGACATGTCCTGTTACAATAAAGGTCCAGTTAGAGATAACCTGAATTTGTGATCTTCACAAGTGTGTGGTTTCCTTCAGTAATGTCAAGCAGCAACAAATTGGGAAAAAAAATTTATAACAAAAACTTCTGACAAGTTTCATTTCTCAAATTTGTAAGGAACTAAGTCAGTTGTACCAAAAAGGTCTCATTTCTCAAATTTGTAAGGAACTAAGTCAGTTGTACCAAAAAATCTAGTTATTCCCCAATTGACAAATGGTCAAGGGATAGAAATAGGCAGTTTTCAGATAAATCAAAACTATCAATAATCACATGAAAAAGTGTTCTAAATCTCTCATAATTAGAGAAATGCAAAACAAAACAATGCTGAAGTGCCACCTCACACCTGATTGACCAAAATGACAGGAAAGGAAAATAATAAATGTTGGAGGGGATGTAGCAAAATCGGGACACTAATGCATTGCTGGTAGAGTTGTGAATTAATCTAGCCATTCTGGAAAGCCTATGCCCAAAGGGCTTTAAAAGAATGCCTGTCCTTTGATTCAGTAATACCACTGCTGGGTTTGTACTCCAAAGAGATAATAAGGAAAAAGACTTGTACAAAAATATTCATAGCTGCACTTTGTGGTGGCAAAAAATTTGAAAGTGAGGAGGTGTTCATCAATAGGGGAATGGCTGAAAAAATCGTGGTATATGATGGTGATGGAATACTATTGTGCTTTAGGAATTGATGATCTGGAGGCTTTCCATATGAACTGGAAGAACCTCAATGAACTGATGCAAAGTGAAATGAGCAGAACCAGAAGAACATTGTACACAGAAAGTAAAATATTGCAGGAAAATCCAATGTAATAGACCTTGCTACTAGTAGCAATGCAACAAGCTAGAATACTCCTGAAGGACTTATGAGAAAGAATGCTATCCACATTGAGAGAAAGAACTATGGGAGTAGAAATGCAAAAACAAAACATATGATGTCACTTATCACATATATATATAGGTATGTGATTTGGGGACCAGGCTTTAAAAAAATCACTCTATAGCAAAAATGAATAATAGGTATCAAGTGACAACATTTGTACAACTCAGTGGAAGTGCTTGTTGGCTCTAGGAGCGGGTAGGGAAGAGGGGAGGGAAAGAAAATGAATCATGGAAACATGGAAAAATATTCTAGAAAAATAAAAGCAATGTAAAGTAGCACATGGGATTGAGCAAATAGGTTAATTAATAAACATTTATTAAATTTCTGATATGAGCCATGCACTGTGCTAAGCTCTGGGGATACAAAAACTGCAAAAGACAGTCCCTGCTCTTAAAGAGCTCAGTCTCCTTGTTCACAATCTCTCAAGTTCAGAATGGAGAAGGTAGCAAACAAACATGTACAAACAACTTATGATTTAAGATAAACAATAAATAATTAAGAGAACGAAGGCACTAGCACAGTGGTTCCCAAACTTTTTTGGCCTACTCCCTGCTTTCCAGAAAAAAATATTACTTAGCCCCCTGAAAATTAATTTAAAAAAAAATTTTAATAGCAATTAATAGGAAAGATAAATGCGCCTGTGGCCATCACCACTTCCCTGGATCACTGCGGCACCCACCAGGGGGTGGTAGCGCCCACTTTGGGAATCATTGCACTAGAATCAAGATGGCTTGGGAAAGGTTATAGGAGATGGCATTTTAGTTGGCAATTAAGGGAAACCAGAGAAGCTATGAAAGGGAGATAAGGTAGGACAGCATGAGGGACAGGCAGAGAAAATGTCCAGAGATGAGAGATTAAAGGCTCAAGTGAGTGGGTTTTAAGGATGGGGGAGATATAAGCAAGTTTATAAGCAGCAAGAAAGAAATGAAAATAAGTTATAAGGTGGGAATGACACAAGGGGTAGTCTATTGGAGGAGATGGGAAGGAATGAGATTGATTGGATAAGTGGAGGGATGGGCCTTCAGAAGGAATAAAGCTACCTCTTGTGAGGATGTAGGAAATAGTGGCAGAAGTGGCAGAAGGCATCTGGGGAATAGACGAAAAGAGGGAGTTCACAGCAAATTATCTCAATGTTTTTTTGTTTTTTTGTTTTTTTGTTTTTTTTAAACCCTTACCTTCCGTCTTTGAGTCAATACTGTGTATTGGCTCCAAGGCAGAAGAGTGGTAAGGGTAGGCAATGGGGGTCAAGTGACTTGCCCAGGGTCACACGGCTGGGAAGTGTCTGAGGCCAGATTTGAACCTAGGACCTCCCGTCTCTAGGCCTGGCTCTCAATCCACTGAGCTACCCAGCTGCCCCCTATCTCAATGTTTTACTTCAAACAGGCAAAGGGGAAAGATGAACACCTCTTTGTCAAAAAAGAGTAAGAATATCAATAGATGCTCTCGAATCACATGATAAACAGCTTAAAAACATACAAAAATGTTTGGAACAAACAGATATCACTTCACCAAACAATAGAAAAGGCTAACAAAAAATACATGACACCGAATATCCCAAATGTAAACAAAAGGGGTTTAGCTCCTAATGAAACCCAAGAAATGGCCAAGATCTCAAAGTAGAATCAAAATGCCTATCATGGGTAACAACTGCATGAACACAACCAACAATATGTCTACAGTTATTTTGCTGAAAAACCACCTAAAACTATGTCATAGAAAGGAGGTATTTATAGTGTTAATTCAGGATCAGTCACCAGAAATTTTAGATAGATCATTATCCTCATGAAGATCAGACTTAAGAAACAGAAAAAAACCTGTAGATTGCAAAATCTTAGTACCTTTTGAACACCTAATAAGACATGTATTGGTAGCCAGACTTGTATACCAGAAGAACAAAATCCCCATGATGCAAATACTGACTTTAAAATAGCTATTTCAGAACCCAAGTATTATTACAGACAAAATTCTTGTCCACAATCTCCTGAACATAACACTGAACCCTAAAATTTTAAGAATGTTTTTGATAAATAATATCATGATTAATATGTAAAATCATTGAATGAAAAGCTTTTAAAATGGAAAGCCAAGTGGGAAAAATAAGAATCATGTGAGAACCAGATGTGGTCTATTTCCATCATCCTATCTGCTACTGGAGTTGCCCCTAGGATGCCCTCGGTTCTCCTAAAGAAGATAAATGTAATCTCAATACTTTTATTTAATTATAAAAAGTAGTTATGTTATCCACCTATGAAAGGTTTATAGAACATTAGATATAAAAGAATAAGAGGATAACGATTTGTCCCAGTATAAGAGCTCATAATTTAATGGATTTCTATCTCATATTAAATAAAAGATGAGAATGAATTAAATACTTGTAGATATTTATAAAGTGTTTTAAAGTCTGTAATGTGCTTTTTGCATATAGTGGGGACAAATAGGGAAACTCCCAGCTGCAGGACCCTGGGCCACTTCTGCTGTGTTCTGAGTGCCAAAGGGCTTGGTACTTTAGGCTGATGCAGCAAATCTTAGTAGGTCCTTCTGAATCCCCATAATGGCTCCAGCTGTGGGAGACTGTGTACAAGTTTATTTATTTAAACCCTTATGTTAAGATTAAAATTCTCTAGAAAGTGTATCCTAATTTTTAATTATTAAATAATAAAAAGCGGGGCCAAAGGAAAAAAAGGTACCAGCCACATGTGAGCAACCGTTCCCTTCAGAAGCCTCCTCTCCCAGTTGACTGCACTAGTTTTACAGCCAGACCTCAGGTATGAGGTGCTCTTAAGGCCAGCCTCCAACCTCTACAGTGCAGTGCATGTGCTGAGGCTCCCCTAGCCAGAACTCACTGGTGCTGGTGCTCTCCTAGCCACCCCTACTTCCGCCCTAGCCAGGTGTGCCAGCACTCTCCTGCCACTTTTTGCTCAGCAGTCAGTCCCAAGATAAAAGAGAACTACTTCCTTTTAGTCCAGTTTGGTAATGGCAAACCTATAACACGTGTGTCAGGACTGACATGCGTAGCCATTTTCGATGACATGCAGCGGCATGCAGCCACATACAGAGAAGTATGAAGCCACATGCCAAGGATGAAACATTTGCTATAGTGTAGTGTAGACACTCTGTGCACTATAGATGACTATTCTACCTCTATTAACTTACCTATTTTGGTTTATTAAATATAATTACATATTACAATTATACATTTTTGTTATTTAAACTATAAATATCATGAAATTATGGTGTTTTTTCTCAAAGTGACACACCACCCAAGTTATATTCGGTTTTTTGGCAAATTTTGACACACCAAGCTCAAAAGGTTGCCCATCACTGGTCCAATTTATGTTCCTCCCACCATCCCTTTTCTGAGCTCCTCTGATTTGGCAGACTCCAACTTCAGTCGGGATCAGAATGGGTCTTCTAGATGCCAACAGTCACCACGCGGTCACTAGAATAGCACACAGCAAAGGTATAGTGCCAACCAGCATTGTAGGGAGGACACTACCCGACCCCTCGGAGATACAGTTCATAGATTCAGAAGTAAGATCCTTTACTTAAAAATCCAAAGTCATCACACTTATCTTCTGTCTTAGAATTAATAGTATCAGTTTTAAGCTAGAACTGTTGGGGCTAGACAACTGGGGTTGAGTGACTTCTGAGGGCACATTTGAACCCAGGACCTCCCAATACCAGGCCTGGATCTATCCACTGAGCCACCTAGCTGCCCCTTCACTTTAAAAGGAAAGAGAACTTCCACTTTCTCTTCCATGTTAGTTTGGAAATCTCTAACCCTTGTACCTCTTGGAATGGCTAGAAATAGCTCATCCTTGGCAAAAATTTTAACTGCTTGCATGTGGCTATTGGAACAAGTATTAATCCAGGTGACCCTGAGCTGGGGTTTCAATTAATGCTGCCTCTTCTGTTTCTTTTCCTGAGCATATGCACCCAATCAGTGATCCCGAGATAGATGTTTCTGCCCTTGTGAATTTGAGTTGCCAGGAGCACCTGGGTCTCTTTGCCACTGCTGTCTGAAATAATGGAGGTGCCTCTTACAGCTACTACAGTGTTTCTTGGAGGAGGTGACCTCCCACAGGAGGATGAGCACAGTCACTAGTCTGATTTGCCCAATATAGATTTTGATGAAATTATTTGGAAAGTACAGAACTGAGAGGTAAAGGTGAAATGTCTCACTAGGTACTTCATGTTTTAATGTAAGTTCCTGTGAGTGTAAAATAGCATTTATTTATTTTAAACTCTTACCTTCCATTTTAGGATCAATATTGTTCCAAGGCAGAAGAGTGGTAAGCCACCCAGCTGCCCCCTAAACCAGTATTTATAAGTGATTGTTTTATGTTTAAGTCTTTTTTCAATGCATGCTTATGAATCTTTTAAGAATTTCTTTTGTTTAGGAAATAAACATGTATCTTATACTTGATCTACACTGTATATTAAGTGACATCTTTCAGCTTCTTTGTAGGAGATCTTTAAATATGAGCCACACCTACACTTTAAGTGATTCTCTCCAGAGTTCTGAGGTAGGAATATAAAGGACCAGAGAGTTGGAGACAAAGAGTCATGCTCCCTCAAGATTGAACCCAATTTCTGTACAAGGGTCAGACCTTGGAGTCTGTTTAGGAAAGAGGAGCATTCCAGTCTTGCCAGTCCAGTAGTGATTCTGTATTGTTATGCATATATTATGTCATTTAAACCTTTTAATAATCTTGTGAGGCAGACAGGCTAGGATGGTGTTGGTGAAGCATTGGCACAGGTGCCCAGCTGGCAAGGGAGGTGGCACTGCTCCATTCCCCCTCTTCCCAGTGCCTGAGGACATTTTTTTACATGCCCCACCCTCTGTCCAGCAGTCCAAAGCAAGAACTTCCTTCTTCTGGGGCAATGCGGTGGGGCTCACAGGCAGCTTGAAGTTGCAGTTTAGGCACACAAACTTGAAAACCTTCATCACCACTGGGCTAGGGATAAGAACCTAGAGATTTCATCAGTTTGGGGCTCCAAGATGAGAAAACTCCCTCTATCTCTGCACACTGACATCTTCTCTACTTAGAATTTGAGAGAGCTATCTAGAGTCCTGAGAAGTTAAGCAACTTATTCACTTAATATGGGTGTCCCAGAGCTCTTCCTGGCTCCCCAGATGGTCCCTGATCTACTGTGGCACACTGCCATCATGTAAGGTAGATCTTCCAACCAGGCTTATCCCTATTTTACAGGAAAATAAACAGACTGAGATTGAGTGACTTGCCCATGATCAAACAGGTAGTAGATATCAAAGATGAGATTTGAAATAAAGTCTTCCTGACTCCAAGTTCAGCACTTTCTCTACTATGCCTCTATAAAAATTTTGATGGTATACTGATCCAATTTAAAAATAACACAAGGCTAGGAGGCATAGTTATTAGCATGTTGGATGAAAGAAAGATCTAAAAAAGATCTTCGAGAGCTAGAACAGTGGGCTGAATCTAATTGGATAAAATTTAACAGAAGTAAATGTAAATATCTCTATTTGTGTTTAAATCAACCTTACGAATACAAGATGAAAGAAGTATGACTAGACAATTCATCTCAAAATAGGTACAGGGCTTTTAGTAGACTGCAAACTTATGATTCAACTGTTTGATATAGCAATTGATCGTAACCTCCATTGAGCAAGATATTATATTCAGAAAAAAAAGATGATAGTCCTGCTGTATTGTGCCCTGGTCATACCATATCTTCAGCATATCTTGGTTTAGATATCACATTTTTGGAAAGATACAAGAAAACATCCAGAGAAGGTTGATCAGAATGGTGATGGGCTTAGAAATCATTAGATATGAGCACTGGTCGAAGGAACTGAGATTATTCAAACTGAAGGAAAAAAGACTTAAGAGATATGTGATAGTTGGCTTCAAGTATTTGAAGGGTTGTTGGTTTCAAGAGGAATTAAGACTTGTTCTTTGTTGCCACAAAGGGCAGAGCTATGAAAAAGTGGGTAGCATTTGCCATGAGACAGGTATAGACTGTATGTAAGTAAAAAGCTTTCTAATAATTAAAATGGAGGAGGAAGAGACCTGAGATGTAGGCAAAGTTGGTTCCCAATCTTTTACAAGTATGAAGATCTCTTTTTAATATCAGAACCCTATTATGGTGAACAGTTGTACTATCAGTATCCAATGATTAAGAAAATATATGATGAAAAGGCTATCAGGAACTCAGTAATGTTTTTAAATAATTTTATATTTTTATTAATCACAATAGAATACACACATAAAAAAAAGTAATACATATTCTGAGATATTTATTCAGCCTACAGAAAGTATGTTTGCTTATCTAGTATAATTCTACTTCATTTGCACTGACATTACTCCAAAAATCTGTTGTAAACACAGTAGCCTCCACTGAAAATGAAAAAACAGCAACTGTTCACGGCCATAAATACGATGACTCACAAGTAGTTCAATCACCAAGCCCACTGCAAGCCCTCCTGCTAATGCTCACCATGCTTCTATATGAAGGCTCCTTGAACTGGAATCCATCTGGTTCTGAATGTTTTAATTTTTCTTTTCAGCATTCTCACTAAAACACATCTCATACATTTACAGGGAAAAAACTCTAGGCTGGGTAAATTAAGCATCCAAAATTGATCTCTGGTAAAATAGTATCCAAGCTCAAGTAACCACTGCAAAAATTCACAAGCAACTACTCTCTAACATATAACAATATAATTTAGAACCTTTCATCAAAAAGAAAAAGTAAAACTGGATTAAGCTGAAAGAGAATATAATAATTCAAACCAAAGAAATACTATCAGTGAAAAAGCAAATTTGATACCTCGTGAAATCAGACAGTAGACAACTCCAAAGACCCAAAGGAGGGTCAGGTCTCAGCAAAAGTAAAGGTCATATTTCATTCTGAAAGGTCAGGAAAAAAATTTTTCTTATTAGGCACAATCAATATCAATAATATAAAAATGTTCAACAAAAACCCAATTATTTATGCTAATGTATTTCTTTGGACTCAAAGATCAAAACAGCAGTGTTTGGTGTTCACATGGATTCAGGAACCTTTATGATATAATAATTTTATAGCACCCACAAACCTGTGACCCATGGCTGGGAACTACAAGAATAATTCATTTCCCCAATTTTACAGGGGAGGTACTAAATCCAGAATACCTTCCACTATACCACACCATAATCCTAATTTATTAGTTTCCCCCAAGAGTTCCTCTCCATCATCCTTTGCACAGCAACAACTTTAAATAATATCTCCTTCATGCTACCCAAATCCAACAGGTTCAAGAATCCTACCTTCTTTTAGGCATTCTAACATGTTTCTACACACACACATAAACACACACATAGCAAATACACAGTGAGGTTAATAGCAAACAACACTGAAGTTATTTATTCCTTCTCCTTTTGATACAATTATGTCTTTGAAGTCTCATCTCTCATGACATGGGTGGCACTGCACATGATTAAACATCCTACCCTTTGGGAAACAAGTTATTTAGGATTCTCTAAAGTACCACAATCTGCAATTAAGATTCTCTAATGTGCAATTCTTCCATTTTCAGCCCTTCTAGGCTAGTCAGACCAAGTTGATTCTAAGTTTCAGATCCAAGCTGGCAGAAGCAATTCTCTGTAGTCTGGGCCTTTTCTCTAAGCGCTCCCATCTATATCCTTTCCTTTAAACAGATGACCTTTTTTTGCCTTTAGATTTATGAGGGAATAACTTCTATTTTATCTGACTGTTGAATAACACTAATGCTTTATTAGAGGTAGCAAACAGTTACAGTTTGTACAAACAGTACAAAAGAGTAATGACCTTAAAGTCAAGAGAATTAAGTTTGAGGCCTCCTTAGGTATAGTACTTCCCCATTTGGGTTCCAGTTTCTTTCAACGTAGGAGCTTCAACAAATTTACTTTAAAATATTTCTTAATGGGGGCAGCTGGGTAGCTCAGAGGATTGAGAGTCAGGCCTAGAGACAGGAGGTCCTAGGTTCAAATCCGGTCTCAGACACTTCCCAGCTGTGTGACCCTGGGCAAGTCACTTGACCCCCATTGCCTACCCTTACCACTCTTCCACCTATAAGTCAATACACAGAAGTTAAGGGTTTAAAATTAAAAAAAAAAATATTTCTTAAATGCCTACTATTTTTCAAGGTCCTGTGTTAAAATCTGAAGATAAAAAGAACAAAAAAAAATCCCTGCTCTCAGGACACAACATTCTATGATGCTGCTGAAGCTGTCTGAGCAGAGGAAATGCATGGTCAGTTATATCTTAAGAAGATTATTATGGAATCTGTTTGAAGATGGAGAGGCAAGAGACTAAATGCAAGAAGACCAATTAAAAGGGTATTAAGTAGTTTAGCCAAGAGGTGATGAGAAAGTGAACTAAGGGAGTGTCTATGTGAGTGAAAAGGGGTTGGATTAGAAAGATATTGTGGAAATAGAAAACAGCAGGGCATGGAAACTGTCTGGATATTGGAGGGTTGAAAGAAGGCTTACAAAGTAAAATATCGAGGGTTTACCCCCAAAAGAAAAGGGAAGTTTAGAGGCGGTACAAGTATAGAAGGAAAAGTGTGAGCTCAGTTTTGATGCTGGCAGTAAAGCTGGATGGAGATATTCAGCAAGCTTTTGGACAGGTATAACTGAATTTGAAGAAATGATCTCTAAAACCTAGTTAGTTTTACTTTTCTGTGATGTAAGGACTTAAGTAGTACCAATTCCATTTCTTACCACCTTTCAAATGTTGGTATTTCTTAAATGTCAGGACAGGGTCAGCTATTCCTCTTACTAAGTATAGGTTTGTTTAGGGGCAATATTAACACATGGAATTTCAATTACTGCCCATGTTTCCCCGACAATCTGCAGTCCTAACTCCTTATACTCTTTCTCCAAGCTGGGATTCTCATATACTAAGAAGGAAGTTGTCACTGAAGGAATTTATAGGTCATCAGTTTAATCATTTAATGAACAAATAGGTATTAAGTAGGTCTCTACTAATGGCACAGGGCTGGACACTATACATTCTGAATTTTAAAAAATTTAGCCATTACTCTCAAAAACCCGACAGTTTATCATAAGAGTATGATAAACCATAGATTCTCCCGTCTTTAAGATTGTCTATTCCCAATGACTATTTCATTTATAAATTAACTGGAATGTAATTCCTCTGGTCTTGAATGAGAAGTAACTGATAAATAATGGCTTTACTTTTTATGTTATATTCACATGGCTTCTCTCCAGTATGAATTCTCTATTATCTGATAAGATGAGAACTCTGAAGGCATTTCCATGTTCATAACATTTAATTCAATTTAACCATTAACTAAGCAACTACTGTGTGCAGAGGTAGGGGAAAATGCAAAGTTTAATTAAGATTAGGTCACTGACCTCAAGGAGCTTAGAGCCTAGTAGGCTGCTCCCTAGTATGAATTCTCTGATGTCGAATAAGTGTGGAGCTCAAACTAAAGTTTTTCCCACATACATTACATGCATATGGATTTTCCTCAGTATGAATTTTTTGATGTATAGTAAGATATGAACCACATCTGAAGGTTTTCCCACATGCATTACATTCATAAGGTTTTTCCCCAGTGTGAATTCTCTGATGTTCATTAAGAGTGGAATTTCGAGTGAAGGTTTTCCCACACTCATTACATTCATATGGCTTTACTCCAGAATGTATTCTTAGATGTTCATTAAGGACAGATCTTCGAGTGAAAGTATTTCCACATTCATCACATTTAAATGGTTTCACTCCAGTGTGAGATCGTTGATGCCGAATAAGGACTGAATGGCGGCTGAAGGCTTTTTTACATTCCTTGCAAATATAAGGTTTCTCTCCAGTGTGGTATCTTTGATGATCAATTAAACCTAAGAATTTACGGTAAGATTTTCCACACTCATTGCATTTAAAAGGTTTTTTACCTGAATGAATTCTGTAATGCTGAAGAAGACTTGACCTGCTGCTTAAACCTTTCCCACATTCACTACACTGAAAAGGTTTCTCACCGGTATGAATTCTGCAGTGTTCAATAAGACGGAGCTGGCTACTTAAAATTCTCCCACATTCAATGCATTTACAAGTGCCATCACCAGTATGAATTTTCTGATGCTTCATAACACTAGACAACTGAGGAAAATTTTTTCCACAGATGTTGCATTCATAAGGTCGCTCCCCAGTATGAACTCTTTCATGACAATTAAGATTTGATTTTAGCCTGAAGACCTTATCACATTTGTTACATTTGTAGGGTTTTTCTCCAGTATGAATTCTTTTATGTTCAGTTAGATTTGAGCTACGACTAAAGCTTTTACCACATTCGTTGCATTCATAGGGCTTCTCTCCAGTGTGAATTCTCTGGTGTCTTGTGAATCCTGACTTTTGACTGAAAGTCTTACCACAGTCACGACATCCATAACGCTTCTCTCCACCATGAATTCCTGGGTGTTGAATAAGGGCTAAATGCTGAGAAAAATTTCGGCCTCTTCCTCTTTTAGGAATTCTTTGATGATTTATGAGCTTTGAGCTCCAACTGAAGGTTTTGTCAAATTCATTATACTCTTGACCTTCATTTCTGGACATTTGGTTGTGGAAAATTGTCAGTTGTTGAGAACCTCTCAGTTGCAAAGCTGATTTATTCCATCTTTCCTCTAAGAAGTGTCTTGTTTGCCCTTCAAAACTATTTTCTTGTCCAAAGGCTAGTCCAAATTCTGTGGTTTGGAACGTGTGTACTGGGGATCTTTCTAGTATATTTCCATATAGTTCAAATGTTTTAGGGATTTCTTCCCTTGGAGTAAAATTTTCATTCTCAGATCTATTCGTAAAACCTAAAAAGAAAAAGTAAAGATGACCACTTTTTTTGGTGAAAAAAATTAAACTACAGGAGAAAAAAGGTAATTATCAAACTAAAAACAGAATAGAAAATTTAAAAAACTTTTAGAGTGCTAGAAATGATGAGAAGATCCAATGAGAGGATGGGGAGAAGAAAGGTATTCAGATGATCATTTCCCTGAAAGGAACATCTAGGAGAGAGGAAAAGGTAAGCATAAACAACTAAGTATGACCTAGACTAAGAGGAATTCCACTTGCAGATTCAACCCTTTAAAATCCTCTCCTAACATTTAAAATTGTTCATTGGTCCATAAATTAGCTGTACTCTCATTTTCTGCTCTCTCCAATGGGATCTGACCTCACTACTTACCACTATGAACAACTGGAGAAAATTCTCCTTCCTCACATTCTTGCAGATCTTCAACCCATGACTCTTCTCCTTGCTCCAGCTGGGAGATAACATCAGGTTTGGAGAATGGAAGTCCTAATTTTAGAAAAGGACACACAGAACAAGATTATTTTAAAATACCAGAACTTTTTGAGCTCACTCCTATAAATCTGCAGAGGACAGATAGGGAGTGATTTTTTAAAGCTATAGTTAATACAGAAAGGTCCAAAAAAGATACTTGAATGGCCCCCGAGTTGAGTTCCAAAATCTCTTTCTAGAAGATGGCTAGTTTGGGAATAGTTGCCACAAAAAAGACTTCTTACCCATTGATACAAAGTTCCCATAGTTCTCTAGCATCACATCTCTGTAAAGGTCCCTCTGAGCAGGATCAAGCCATCCCCACTCCTTCCGTGTGAAATACACAGCCACATCTTCAAAAGTCACCAGCTCCTGAAACAACACATTCTTGCTGCCTCATGGAAGTTAAGAACATTTAGAATTTTCAAAAATGTAGCTTCTCTATATAAAGGCAGAATGGCACAGTAGGTAGAAATGCCACTGCTGGATTCAAGTTATACTTCTGACATATGCTGGTCATGTTACCCTAACCAACTTTCTAAACTATTTTTTTAAAACCACACGTGGCTGATCAGCATTGGTAGAAGTTTACTAAATAGGAGTTCTATCAACCAATGAAATCATAGGTCCAAATTATTGTTATTTTTTAAAGTCTATCTATAAGGTAGAACACTGCTTGGTCCCTATTTTGTCTTAGATGTAATTTATGATCATATGTATGTAGTACCTTGGTAGGAAACCTGAAAACAAAGTTTCCCCAACTTACCATGTCAAATGACCCTCACTATAGTTTCATCCTGGCCCATTTTCTGCTCTGCACCTAGAATGCCCTTCATACCACCCTTTCCACCTCTTGCTCTAAGAACTTTGAGAAAAAGAATACTACCATTGCCTCTGGAAGGGTGTAGCAATTCAATGTAGTATTATTCTACTTAACACCTTTGTGTCTTCCCAGACAGTAACATCCATCCAATGTGCTATCTTCCCCATTAGTGTGTAAGCTCCATGACAGTAGAGAACATTCCAATTTTATATTTATATCCACAGCATTTCACAATGTATCTGACACATATTAAGTGCTTAATTAATGTTTTTCATTAACTCATTCATTGCTTAGACCCTCATCATCTTTCACCTAGCCTGTGTTGGTGAAGACATGGCACTGTGCTACAGAGTGCCAGAGGGGCTGCTCCTTTCCCCCTCTCTCCCTCACCTGAGGACATTTTTTGCATGCCCTGCCCAATGCAAGCACTTCTTCCCTCTGCTCTCTGAGGTAATACGGGGAGGCTCACAGGCAGCTTGAAGGTGCAATTTGGGCATATGATCTCTAAAAGGTGCACCAATGCTGACCTAGACCAAGGGTTCTTAACCTAGCTTTCATGAACTTGTTATTTAAAGTTCTTTGATAACTATACATCAATATAACTGGTTTCCTTTGTAATTCTACATATTTTATTTTATGTATTAAGAAAGATTATTCCAAGAAGGGATCCATGACCAAGGGGGAAAAAAAAGGATCCTTGATCTAAAAACTTCCAACTACTTTTCTTGCTTCCAATCTCACGTATCTCTCTAAAACTGATCCTCTGAACAACAACCAAACTAATCCTTCTTAATTCATAAGTCTAAACATCTCATTCCTTTGGTTAAGAATTTTCCATGGCTACCAAATGCATATAGAATTGAAATAAGAAACACTTAAGCCACGCATTTAATACGTTTACAATCTGACACCAACCTACTTTTCCAGTGTAATTTTGAAATACTTCCTTCATGCATTCTACGTTTTACAACCAAATTGGTTGTTTGCCAGTTTCATTTTGTATTCTCAACACCTCTGAAAATCCCACACCTCCTCCTTAAAATGTATTCCTTTCTATTCCCATTTAGTGTTCTCCAGAAGTCTAGCATATCAAACTCTTCTAAAGTTCTATTTACTTCACTTTTCTAAAGTTTTATTTACTTCCTTAACTTCTTTGTTATTTATTTTTTGCTTGGATTTATCTACTTCTGAGAGGGGAAGGTTAAGATTAAATTTTACTGTCTATTTGCTCCTGTAACTTCTCCTTTAAGAATTTGGATGCTATGCCATTTGATGCATCTATGTTTAGTGCTGATATTGTTTTATTGTCTATGGCACCTTTTATCAAGATATAATTTCTTTATTTCTTTTGATTGGATCAACTTTTACTTTTGTTTTGTCTGAGATCATGACATTTGTGAACAGGGAAAGGCTAAAAGGAGAGAGAGGGAGAGAGAGAGAGAGAGAGAGAGAGAGAGAAAAGGATAAACAGGGGGAAATATGATAGAGGGAAATATACAATTAGTAATCATGATTGTAAATGTGAATGGGATGAACTCACTCATAAAATTGAAAATGATAGCAGAGTAGATTAAAAACCAGAATCTCGTAATATGCTGTCTACAAGAAATATATTTAAAGCAGGGAGACACATACAATGTAAAAGAAAGTGACTGAATCTATTATGCCTACAAAGACAGGGGTAGCAATCATGGTTATAATCAGTCTGAGACAATTTGCTTAACCCACTAAGCTGCCTTTCCTGCAAGACAGCTAAATGTCTCTCCTATTCCAAAAGCCACTTGGAGAAAAGGAGTAAAAAAAGTATCAGCATGGGAAATGGCTATACAAATTGCATTATATGACTGTAATGGAAGATTATGAAGAAACACAGGAAAATTTTTAATGAAATTATGCAAACTAAAAAAACAAAACCAAAATAACATATGCAACTAAACATAAAGACAGTAATAGCTGACATTTATTTTTGCAAAGTACCTGATCTAATAATCATTTGATATCCCTCAATAACCTAATAAGTTAAGCACTATAAATGTTATCCTCATTTTGCAGATAAGGAAACTCAGATTCTGCTAGTTGCCTTGCCCATAGTTACAGTTGGTATCAAAGACAGGAACCAAACTCAGTCCAGCACTCACTTTTTTTCTTTTAAGATAATGCTGAAAGGTAATAGCACTCAGGTAAAAAACAAAACAAAACATGGACAATCTGAAACCAAACAAAGTTAAAGTATGCATTCTTCCTTTCTATTATTAACCCTAAAAGTAGAATGTGACTTTTACTATCAATTGCAATCATTCTATTAAGTGGTTTTCCATAACTATTTTTTCAGTTGAGACTATAAGGTGCTCCTTGAGAGGAGAGATTATTTCATTCTTCATCACCAAGCAGTGTCAGTGCTTAATAAATGTTTGCTGACTCATTGCTGTTTGTTGTGTCAAAATGTCCATCTCCAATACAGCTGCCAAATTCCCCTCCTGACTAAGGTTGACTGTCAGGAATTTGCCACCATCACACAGCTGCTATCTTGCCCTGGAACTTTGAGGCCTTCATGTCTTGCAATATCCCTCTGCCAGGATAGCCCCCCTTTTCCTACTAGGGAGTTCCTTCTGGATCTTCCATTTTAAAGATGAGAACAGGCTAGCCATGCTTCACTCTCCTCCCAGACATGCTTTTTTGACTTTCCAGAGTTCACTGCCATATGGGAGCTACACACACACACACACACACACTTTTTTCCAGCTCCCTTTTTTGTCTAATTAGAATGTATGCTCCTTGAGGGAAGAGATGATCTTTGTTTTTAGTTAGGCTTGCATCCCCAGGACTTAGCAGTGGCTGGAACATAGTCAGTGCTTCATAAATGATTGCTGCCAGCTTGCCTGCATATTACTCCCCTACTTATAAATATATGGTTTTTTATTAGCTCTAGGAAAAAATACAAACATTTTAGTTTAGCAGTTAAAGTTTTCCTTAATCTGGTTCCCATTGGCCTTTCTTCAATCATTGCATTTGACTCTCCAAGCATTCTCTATTCTAGTCAAACTGGCCTACTCTACTTCCTCTAGATCTATGATGGTGAACCTATGGCATATGTGCCAGATGACACGTAGAGACCTCTCTGAGGGCACACATGCCAAGGACCTAGTTCCCGTGTCCCTTCAGCAGAGTCCATCAGAGTCTCTAACTAGAAAGCCTGAATGAGGCACAGCTGGGCTGCTCCTCTCCCCAGTAGGAGTTAATAAGCAGGTCCCTTCAAGACAGTATCCCTTCCAGGACAAGATTGCCCCACTCCAGTCAGAATGCATTGGCCTCTTAATTACCTTTGGCCTGAATGAGACAGAAACAACTTATGTCCTTAATATCAGAAGCAACCAATGTCTTTTCAATACAAAGTATTTTTGGGATTTGGGGATGTATCCTGAGTTTGTACTTTAAAAATGTTCAAAACTATAGTCTAGTAATTTAGGAATAAATTTTATGAACCTGATGCTAGGTTAATAGTCTCTTCAGCTACTCCCCAGTTTCTTTCACAAGCAAATTTGGGCTGCTTTAATTTGCAAGACTTAATCCCCTGACCCAGCCAGTTCAATTTGCATTCAGAGATACCTACCTGAGGGATAAAGGTGGGCTAGAAGCTCTGGAAGATGGTGATCTCCCAATCAGCCCAGCATCCAGATTAAAACCTGACTTCAACCCTTGACCATTTGCTAAAAAGGTTCATTTGGAGGATACCCTATCAGGAAGGACCATGGTGAACACGTGTCAGGATGATGTTATTTAACCTGAAGGTTATATTTTCCCATAAATAAAGAGTTTTCCTGTAAGCTGGGGATTTTTTGCTTATTTTATTTTTTCTGGTCATCTTTTTCTTTCTTTCTCAATAGACCATTTGCATTTGAAATGGTTTCTTGTTCCTTGAATTGTGGCTAAAGAGGGTGTACTTTGAAATTTTCAAGGTCCCCTCATTTTCCACTTTGGGGAGGAACTAGGTTTGAGGGGATCATAGTTCATATAACTAGAGGGGATCAGAATAGAGTGCTGCGCCCCTTGCCTCTCCATTGCCCTCTCCCTAAGCCTGACCACATCACCCACCCCCCTACCCAGCAGTCCAATGGGAGTGCTTCTTCCCTCCCCTGGAGTAAGGTGGGGTGAGCAGAGTGCACCCAGCACTCAGTGGGGGAGGGGCACAGAACGTGGTGGTGGTGGTGGTAGAGTCATGGCACTTGGTGGGGAGGGTGGGGGGGTGGATAGGAGCAGGGCCTAGCACTCCATCTCTGCTCTTCTCTCCTGTGTTTTTGGACCCAAATTTGGACAGCAAGACCCAATGTCTGGAGGATTCTTCTTCCTCACTACACCTTCAAGAGATCCTTCAAGGCACAATTTGAATTTTAAAAATTTAGCCAAATTCATTACCCCTAAGGGAATGTAAATGCCTTGAATACTGCATTTATGAAAAAGAAAATAAGAACCAGAAAAAACACATTGGATCTCATGATTGAAAAGAGCACTGGTGACCTCTGACAGCAAGTTCAGGAGGATGGCAGAAGTAAAGCCAGCAAAATCTTGAAGAGATAAGGGACTAGAGTTGGTACTTTAAACCTCAAAAGAACTGGAGGAAAAGTAGGAACTTAATGATTTACTAAGCAAATTGTAATATACAAATAGAATGGAATTAGTGCTATAAAAATGAATATAAAAATTCAAAAAACTTGGAAGGATCTATATGAACTGATACAACTGAGGCAGAACATGAACAATTTACATCAGGATATCAATAATAACAACAGTTAACATTTATATACTACTTACTATGTGCTAGGCGCTATACTTTACAATTTTACACTTTACAATTATTAGCTCATTTGATCCTCTCAACAACCATGGGAATGGGCACTAGTATTACCCCCATTTTACACGTGAGGAAACTGAGGCAAAAAAAAAGCCCAAGTGACTTGCTCAAGATCACACAGCCAATAAGTATTTGAGGTTGGATTTGCACCCAGATCTTCTTGACCCCCCCTTCCCCACTCTGCTCCCTGCCAATAATCCTATCCAATGTACTACTTACATTGAAACATGTAAAAAAAAAAAAAACAATGAAAAAATCCAGAACTTTAATTAATGCAGGGAAGAAGCATGACTTCTTAAAACTGATGGGAAAAGATGTTTTTCACCTTTAAGAGAGGCAACATACTAGAGGTGTGGAATAAAGCATATATTTTCAAATATAGCCAATGTGTTGATATGTTTTGCTCAGTTTATTTGTTACAAGGAAAGGTTGAATGGGAGATTGATAGGAAGAATCATAGGGAAGGGACTATGATATGATGAAGTACAATAATAAAACATTTTTTAAATGAATTACTGTGTAATGTTTTACATGTTTGCACACGTAAAATCTATATGAGATTGCTTACCTTCTCAACAGAGATGAGGAGTGGTGGGAGAAGGAAAGAGAGAATTTGAGACTCAATATTCTTTGAAAAATGTTGGAAACTGTTTTTATATGAAATTGGGGGAAATAAAATTAAATTAAATTAAATTAAAAATAAAAAGAATTACTATGGACTAAATATTCACCAGTCTTCAGGCCAGATGGGGATAAGCCTCTCCAAACATAGTTTGACTGGTACTTGGATGAGAGAAGCATGTAGTCTATCACTGGGTATGTACACAAAACCTACTGTGCTTGGCAAGGCCAGGCAGAGCTTATGCTCCACTGAAATAATCTTCAAGAACCTTGAGACATCTCCACACTACAGTAAGGCACTGGATTAATCAACCAATATCTGGTACCTATTATGTGGCAAGTACCATGCTAGGTGCTGGGAAAAAAGTACAAAGAATGAAACATTCTATAGTTTAAATTAGCTTACATTTATATATATACACATGTATGTATGTGTTTTTTGAATTATATATTATTCTATTATGTATATATTATTCTATAACATAAATATATCATGTACATATGTAGCATAAAGTTAATAAATATGAATATCTACCAAGTAGTTCAATTCAAGGTATTCTGGGAAGGATACTAGTGGTTGGGGAAATTAAAGTCTCCATGCAGAAGAAGGTAAAGGATTTCAGAACAGCAAAGAGCAAAAAATGGAAATAGAAATAGAATATAATTGCTAAGCAGTAGGGAGCATTGGAAATATCAAACTGAGGTAATATAAAATTAGGTAATTAAGCAATACTGGAAGATTTTAACTATACAGAAAACACAAGAGGAATACTCTTCATCACGATAAGACCCTGAAGAAAGGTTGCTAAATAGGACTAAAATCTTCAAAAAGGCCTTTCAAATACATTGTAAGTGGACTCAGTGCGCATACCAGTGCTCAAGATATATCTGCTGGTGAACCAACACTAAAAGCAATCACAGAAAGATCAAATACTTGAATTTACATTAAATTTAATATTCTTACAGAGAACAAGGAGCATCTAAAGGACTTTCATAAAAGTTACTAAGAAAAAGAAATATAAGGGATAAGTGATCTCTCTGTTCAGAAGACAGATTTAAAAATGTGTCAAGAAAATCCAAGGGACTCATGGTATCAACATAACTGTGGCACAGTTGGAAATCTCAATATGGAAGCAGGATATGTGATTTCTCAGTGAGGTGATGTCTTCTTTTCCTGGAGCCACAGGTTCTAGAGATCTGTAAAATCTCAAGAACCTAGAGGGTGCTTCCCAGACCTCTCAGGCTTCTATGGGCCATCTCTACTTGAAGGTCTTCAGAGATTCTTCGTAGAAAACAAGGAAAATCCTCAAGAGCTGTACTCAACATGTTTCACATAAATAGCCAGTTATATTCTCTTAAGTAAACTGTGTTAACTCTACCCTTGATGCTCTATCAGATCGCTTAGTCTGTATTATTTAATGTAGTAGGCAGGACCTTTGGATTAATGAAAAGGGAAGGAAATGAATTAGGATCTCCTGGATGCCAGGATGGTCAGACACAAGAACCTAGTATCTGACTGCTCAGAGGCTGGAGGCAATGTGGAAGAAGCCTCAATTGTTCATTCTATCTAGTCCATAGCTAAAGATGAAGGGTTGGGTCCAGGCAGACGCCCAGGAACGGAGAAAGTTCAGTTTCAGGAGTATGAACAAAATAGAGATCTGGGGGACTTGAGGTTCAGAAGCAAGGGAAGTGGTAAGGACCTGGAAGCAGTGAGTGGAAGCCATAGTGAGGCAAGTCAGAATATGGCCCGTTATAAACTATAAGTAAGAGAGTACAGTCCCTTGTCTATCTCAAAGAAACTGGCACAGGATGTCACAGAAACACCTGACATTTATCCTGCTCCTCATCAGTCTTGTGGACAATCACGGGAAGTAGATACTCTTTCCATAACAACTCCATACACCAGCTAGCCACTGCAAAGCAAGTCAATATATCCGATTTCTGGATTTGCATCCACTCACCATAGAAGACCATAGGAAAGAAGTCATGGCTAGTGCTACAGAACTTGAATAGTAACAATCTGGATTTAACAGTATATAACAGGTTTCAAGAGGGAGGCAACAAACTGACTCTAGCTGATATATACCCACACAGAGAGAAAGGGGACACTAACAACTAGCTCAGGACTACTATGCTAAAAAAATTCAGGTATAGTACTATAGAACCACCTAATACCACTGTATTTCTGGTTTCCCAAGGTCTACCAGAAGGGAACACGAGGACCCTAAAATGGTACTCATCATGGAGTAGTGGACATACTGGGTGCTGCTTAGGAATTGTGGGGAGAAATGTGGTCTTTGATGGGTGGTCCCTATGATTACAGTCATGATGGTACCACAGGGATAGATATAGATATATAGTAGGGTTCTAAGGGTTAAGAGAGCAGTGATGCCCTTGCTATCAGAATATGGGACTTCACTCCTTCATCTAGTTTTTTCTAATGAACAGGGATGTCAGAATTGGAAAAGCTCACCATAACTATCTCAGATACCGCAAAAGAGATAATCAACTTGACCTTCCAGAACATGAACTTCTTCCAAGCTGAGGTGGCTAGAGTGGCTCACATACAAGAGGCAGTGCATACCTTATTAAATACTTCCTGTTGTTTATAACCCTGTGGCACTCCCTATCATGTATGTTCCTGCCAACTTACTGGGACCCAAGGGAAATAATGACCTTGATCCTGCTAAATGAAAAGACCATTAGAATGTGAGTTCCTTGGCAGAAGGGATAGTTTCATCCTTTGTATTTGCATCTATTCCCAATGCCTGGCACATAGTAGACACCAATAAATATTTGCTGATTGACCAGAGGAAAGAAGGTGGATTATAGTCAGTAGGATATAGCTAGAAATTCCAATGCAAAAAAGCATATGTGATACAGCCATGCCACACCAACATGACTCCAGCAGACCCACCACAGTCATGCCCACCCACTGCAGAATGTGATCAAGAGCCCCTTAAAAGCCATGAAATCACAGGAAAGGTGTGGCTTCTCAGACCTGACAGAACCGCAGCTCTGTGTGGTCTGCCTCCACAAGAGGTTCTTGAGTATATCTTCATAGGGAACCACAGGAAGCTGCATTCAAGCATCTTTGGGTTATTAGCTGCTATATCTTGTAAGTAAACTGTATGTTACCCTAATCTTGGTGTCCGAGTGATCATTGTGCCAGATTTCGTAGCCTGCAACAGGACTCAACAAAAAAAATTGAGACAATGAGTTCAGTAGGGAAAAGGATAAGATGAACCCACAAAAATCCTTCTAACAAAAACAAGAATGATAAATAAAATCAAAGAAACTCAATAAAGAATTAAAATAATGAATGATGAGTTCATTAAAGTTACATGATATAAATATATATATTTTTAAGAACCAATTTTTAAAATGCAAGTTTCACTCAGCCATGATTTTCAGTCCAAATAAACTGTCTCAAGATAGTAAACATAGAAATAATTATACTCTTTGATTTAGTAACTCTTTAATAATGATCATCCTGAAAGTGATTTTTTAAAAAACCTGTTAAATCTGTTTAAAGGTACGTTACTTGCAATATGAAAAAAACCTGAAAATTATACAGATGTCCAAGAAAAGAAGAATGGCTGAATAGACTATCATTCATATCAAATAAACTAAAATATACTAAAGCAAATAAGAATGATGCTATGGAAATATAAACATGGAAACCTAATATGAACTTATATGAAGCTAATAAAGAAGTAGAATATCTATACTAATCGTGATTATCTAAAAGGAAAAAAGTGTACATAAAAATAGGGGTCAACAAATTTGAGACACAAAACTGGGCATTTAAGAGATATCTGAATATTGAAAATCTTTAAATATGGTATGTTTAATCAGTCTTACTTATATTTAAAATTCAGCAAAAACTGAATTTTCTTCAATTTGATGAACTATAAAATAAAGCATGCTGGGCATTAAAAAAAAACTCTGTTATAGCTTTTTAGCATATAATCTCTGATAAAGTAGGAGTTTTTTTCTTATATTCCATCCCCAGAATTTTAATTTAAGGCTTTTTCTTTTTATCTATTTTTTTTTTAAACCCTTACCTTCTGTCTTAGAATCAATATTGAGTATTGGTTCTAAGGCAGAAAAGCATTAAGGGTTAGGCAATGGGGGTTAAGTGACTTCCCCAGGGTCACACAGCTAGGAAGTGTCTGAGGTCAAATTTGAACCCAGATCCTCCCATCACTAGGCCTGGCTCTCAATCCATTAAGCCATCTAGCTTCCCCCTCTTCTTATTTATGTTTGAGAAGGCAAGGAATACCTAATTGTTACAGTGGAATAATTATCAACCATATTTGAAAATCATGAAAATGAGACAAGTGCTATAAAACTAGATAAGAAAAAGATAAAGACTTCTAAAAATGAGTAAAAAATGGATTCTAGAAATCACAGATCAGAGAAGCAGCAAGAAGGCACATTGTGCTAGAGTTGGAGTCGGGAAAGACTAAATTCAGATTCTTCTTTAGCTTCAGATGCTTAAGATACTTCCTTAGCTATGTGACCATGAACAAATCATCTAGTTTCTCTCAGTCTCCATTTCCTCATCTGTAAAGTGAGGATAATAATAATAGCATCTACTTCACAGGATTGTGTTATTATTAAATAAGATAATTCTTGTATAACAGCTGTGCAAACCTTAAAGTGCTAAATAAATGTTATAATTATTATTCTCTTATACAATTCCACAATGGGATCATTTAAAAAAGGGTTTATAAACTAGATCTCTGGAAACTGGTGCACGAGTTCCTTAAGAACAAATTATATGGGGGCAATAGGTGCCTCAGTAGATTGAGAGGCAGGCCTATAGATGGGAGGCCCTGGGTTCAAATATGAGCAAGCCACTTAACCCCCACTGCCTAATCTTTACCTTCTTCTATCTTTGAAACAATACACAGTACTCATTCAAAGACGGAAGGTAAGAGTTAAAAAAAAGTCATATCAAATGAAACCTTCCTTCCTTCCTTCCTTCCTTCCTTCTTTCCTTCCTTCCTTCCTTCCTTCCTTCCTTCCTTCCTTCCTTCCTTCCTTTCGGGGGAATAGAGTCACTACACTAGTAGATGAGGGGAGGTCTTTTTATTTCAGGAACATTTTCAACAATATCTGTCATTAAATCCTTGTGGACAACTTGAAGAAATTTTAGTTAGATCAAAGGTGTGAAACTTGCAGCCACATGGAAACTTACAAAACTCCAGAGTGGGGCCTGTAAACTAGGAAATGTTTAATAAAATAAATAAAAATATAATATAAAATAATGCTAATTTGTGCTTTTCTAAGTCAATATGTGGTCCACAGGGATCTGGTTTCTATTCAAGTTTGACACCACTGAGCCAGATGAGCATTTATATATAGCTGGACCACCCATACCCAAAGAAAGTGATTCTTTAAACTCTATTTGTCAAACCTCTTTTTTAGTGTAAAAAAAACCAACTGTATGGATTACAGAGGAGTTTGATAATACAAAGCAAAAGTCTTACTAATACCATACTGTTTTGTGCATAATATCAAGCTTCTTTCTTCTTTTCCAATATCCTCGTACAATCTGCATTTGCAACCCAGATGTTAGTCCCTAAAGAGTCAGCTAAATATGCCTATCTACTGAAATTCAGCTTAAGTTTACGTAGTGAAGGCCAGTAAGGTATGGTAGAAATAGGGCCAGCCTTGTAATCAGCAAGACCTGGGTTCGTGTTTTGCCTCTGACATGTACTATTAGATCTGTAACTGAGGACAAATCATTTACTATCTCAGTGACCCAGACAACTCTCTAAGATTATAAATTACAGACAGATAAGCTGCTGATCTACTATCAGAGGAGGACTTTTTTTCAAGAATTCCTTAAATCAATAAAATCAAAGATCTGAATTAAAAAAAAAAAAACAAAAAACTTCAGTTATGTGTCAGAGTAAGATCAGAAGTAAGAAGGTTCCAGACTAAAGAAAACTGCATGCTGGTCTTAGAGACAATTTGAGTCCTAGTTTTTCTGCTTCTAAGCTTTGTGACAATGGACAAATCATTTACTCTTTCTTAACTTCTGTTAAGAAAATGAGAATAATATTTGTTATAACAACCTCTCAGGGATGCTATGAAGAATGTGCTTGGTAGACTATGGTTCACTGAGGTTAAAGCAATGGGTAAGTGATAGGGGCAAGAAAGCTGGCAGAGAAAAAGGGCAAATACCATGTTGAAGACCATCAAGGTGGTGCAGAACCTTCTGCTGCTGAAGTATCCCAGGTGAAGAGAAGCTGATGGCAGATGGAAAAGGCACTGACCCCCAAGCTGCCGCCAGGATTCTTGTTTCTCTGAAAAGTCTCCTTCCTGTCTGTGCACAGATGAAAATCTGAGAATAAAAATCACAGGAAATTGAGAATAGGGCAGCACAGTAACTGTCATTCAACCAAAATTTCAAAGAATAATTTGTCCTACAAAGGGCACAAGTAGCTGACTCTATAACTCCTCAAGGGAGAAATAAGGGAACAGCATGGAAAGACAAGACACAATTTGTCACAATGTCTAGTTATTAGTTCCCACAAAAATGAATTACAGTTTTGATGAAGAGCAGGATTTTGCCTCTTAATAATTATAAAATTTCTGACTTCCCAATTTCTCTCAATTTTTTAGTGTCCCCAGAAGTACACTTTATATTTTTTAGTTATCTGAGGCTTTTAATCTTTTTATGTCACGAACATTTTTAGCAGTATGGATACCTATAGATATCTCAGAATGTTTTTAAAAGCATAAAATAAAATAAATAAGTTATGAAGGAAATCAGTACTATTGAAATAGTTATTTTTTAAAAAAACTTTAAACCAAGTTCAAAAACTCCAGATTAAAACTCTGATTGATATTTATGTGTTTACATAGTTAAAATTTCATATGAGTTGTACAATCAAAAAATTTCAAGAGCCAGATATGTCCTTAGATATTTAGAAATGTTATTTAATCCAACCCCTGCATTTTATATAGGATTATAGTTATTTATAACTGTCTTATCCTTTTGCAAAACTATAAATTAAATAAGGGCAGGGACTTTAGGATGATGTAGGATTGGAAGGGATCTCAGAAGTCATTTAGTCCAAACCCTTAATTTTACAGATGAAAAAACTGAGGTCCAGGGAGGAGAAGTCACTTGCCCAAGGTCTCACAGGCAGTAAGCATCAGTGTTTTATAAAGCAGAAGCTGGAACTCATTAATGGATGATTTTATTAAAAAGTTAAACAATGCTATGTAAAGTTATGAAAACTGCCTAAGATGATTCTGGACAACTAGGTTAAGAAAAAATTGATAATACAGTATGGAAACATTCTACTAGCTCCAATATGGTAGCACTGAATGTGCATAAGTGCTAGATATATACCAGGTATGTTCAAAGTAACAGAATAAAATGGATTCTTTTTTGTAATTGATACTATTCTGTATCACTGCCAACGTTTTGTATAGCTGCTTAAGTCAAGTTTCTTTGTCTCAGTTAAGCCCTTAAGTTGATGAGTTCATAAATTATTTGAGTTTTCCTCTCTGGGTTAAGTGCAAAAAAGTTCAGTTTCTCTATAAATCACTTTAATTAAAAGAAAAACCATCATTTCTATACAACTAGCTGTTATTGTACAATTAGAAGAAATCTGTTATCTATATGCCATTAATTATTCTTGCAGGAAGACTAAATCAAAAAGAACTTCCTAGATAGAAGGAGGGGTTGCTGCTACCCCACATTCCCAATTTCTAGCCATTTATATTATTTCCCCATTTATGATGCTACAAGTTTTATAACCAGCCATACTGCTTTCCCCATCTATGATGTTGCCTTCTAGTTTCTGGATGCACCTCCTTTTGTCTGTAAAAATAATCTATCTGCCCTCTTTCTGGGCCTTTTGGCTTACTAAGGAACTAAAGACACCTTTTATTGGTAACTGCTAGCCTTATTAATAATTGAACATGCTCAGAACTTTGCGCCTCAGTTTAACTAAATTTCAATCCTAACAAAAAGAAAAGTAATGTCAATTTTAGCCACTTACCTCAAGAGTATAAAGAGCAGCAAGCCTTAGAGCTGGTATATAGACTTCCTGTCTTTGGAAGGGGATCAGAAGAACATCAGAAATGTCATGGTAATGACTGCCCACTTTGCCAGATATGCATGAAAAAAGTAGTGAATGCTGATTAATTAATTACCTCCTCCTCCTCCACTATTTTCCAATTGAGGTACTGGAAAAAATAGCATGTTTTCCTCAAAAGATATGCAAGATGATAGATGAGGCTGATAATCAACAGAAAATAAGATGCTCCAAGAAAAGATCTGGAACAACCAGAAGAGGGGAAAAATTCTTTTGCTTTATCATGACATCCTCCAGACTGTAGTATTCTAATTAAACTTCTCCTTACCTGACCTGAAAAACTGAGGTACTACATGGACATATTAAGGATATGGAATAAAGGCAGTGAAGAAGAGAGGAAGGAAGAGAAGGGGAAGGAGAGAAAAAGAAATGGGAGGAGAGTCAGAGAGAAGGAAAGTGAGAGGAGAAAAAGAGAAAGGGAAAAAGAGGGAAACAAGGAGAGAGAAGGGAGACAGAGAATCTACACCTTCACTGCTCAAAATATGTACACTTGCTCCAGGAGTTCTCCTACCTAGGACTGAAAGTTACTGTAAAACTATATCCACGTTGTAGAGGTGAATAATTTTTCATCTAGGATTTTTGTTTTTCCTTTTAATAAGACTTTCCTCTATAACACCGTGAACTACTTTCTTGCAACCGAGTAGCTGGTCCAAATATATTAAAGGACAACACACCTACTATTCCCAGTACAGAAGTCAGGAAAAGTTTATCACTTAAAGATTACGCGCTTAAGTTTTCTCCTAGAGCAGTGATGAGCATATATAAAACAAGTAATGACCTGAATTAAGCGGTCCTTTAAGCTCCGGTCAGATGCTGCTCCCCTCCCTCTCCAGTCAGCACTAACCTTGGCCTCAGAGCTCACACAGCACTTAGTCCCAGGAACAGTCACTGAGTCGTCGCCCTGACCCTGACGAACAGTGGGAGTCTTAGAAAGAGCCCTTCAGCCCACCGTAGTGCAGAGAGCCCTGGATTTGGTGTCCTGGGGTCCGGGTTCAAATCTCAGCACTGTCCCTTACCAGCGGTGTGTGAGTTTGGGCAAGTCACTTCCCTTGGCCGGGCCTCGGTTTCTTCTTCTGTAAAATGAGGGAGGTGAATGAGATCTCTAGGATTCGTTCCGACTCCAAGTCGATGATCATTCCCAGAGGAGGACTGAGAACGAGGGAGGGAAGGGATCCCCTCTATCCAGGCCAGACGTCCCGCCAGGGAGTCAGGGCACTACCGGGGCTCGGACCCAGGACCTCCAACTTCCCTGTCAAAGCAGCCACCGCCGAGGGGATCGACTACGCCCGACCCCCGGGGAGAGGGGAGTCACAGCTAGACACACTCTCCGTTCCAGCCAAACAAGAACTCGGGTCAGTGGTGCCCCGCCTCCTCAGGCCTGGACCCGCTCACCTGCAGGAATCCGAGCAGCGGCCCCGGACAGGAAGTGCGCTCAAATCCTGCTCCGCCCACTGCGACGCACTTCCGGGGAAGCTCTAGGAACGGTGGAGGGCTCCCAGCCTCGGTTGTCATCTGCAATTCTTGGAAAGGCGAGGCGAGATGGGTTTAAACTTTTATAAAAGGCAAGGCAAAGGCTAGATAGTATTCTGTTCGATTCAGTTCAACAACCATTCGTCAAATTCTTTGGTCTTTTAATTTTCCTCTGCTGTCTTTTTTTCTTAAATGAAATAATAATTTGCCAATTTGATCTTTGGCCTTTAATTTTTTTTCTTAATTTAATTATTTATATTATTAAGTTCTAGATTCAATTCAATTTGACAAGTCAATGAGGAAAGAACTGATTTGAGTGACGTGGTGAAGGTAGACTTTGCCAGTAGCCGACAACTGATAAGACATAGTGGGTGAGTGTGGGATGTTGAGGAAGACTCTGAGGTTATAAACATGTACAATTGAAAAGACTGAACTGTCAACAAAACCAGGAAATTTTAGAAGAAATATGAGTTTGCAGGGAAATATAACGAATAATATTTTGAATATGTTTCATTTAATAACTCAGACTATTACATGAACACATAGGGAAATACATATAGATACCTATTCATTCATTCACATCGACATGCATGTACAAAGGTATTGATATATATATATATGAAAGCATACATGCACACAAACTGGCATGTACATAAACATTCACAAAAACAAAAAAGGTATATAGACATTAGGGAAGGGATCTGGTGAGGTGGTGCTATGTAGAACATTCTACTTCAAGGAAGAGGTTCCATATCAGATCAAGAAAAGCACCTAGATGCAAAATAGAAATGCATAAATTCTAGGATACAGTGAGTTGCATGCTGGGAGCTAAGATGGTAGAATAAGAGATACTTCACTCAACCAAACCCTACACACACACACACACACACACACACACACACACACACACACACACACAAAATTCACCTCAAAACAAAGGAAAGCAGGAGGGACATACCTTACTGGGGTGAGAAGGGAGAATAGCCAAGCAAGTAGAACATTGGGGAACTGGCAAAACGAGGACCAGCCCAAATTACTTCCACATGGACTAAAGCAATGGAATGGAGCTGCCAATTCACAGAGGCAACAAAATGGCAGAGTAGTAGGGAAGCCCAATGCACTTAGGCAAAGAACCAGCAGAATAGGGAACATGCCATCCTATAAGACGCCAGGGGAACTAGCAGCAGGAGTTGCTGTAACCACCTGGACAATACAACTACAAGCCTCCCCACAAGAAGTCAGCTAGGCCACCCCTCAAAATGCACACTGTGAGACCTAAAGACAGTTGGGACTACCCTAAATACGAAAGAGGGCTAACACTGCAAGCTTGGAATAGTGCCTCCCCACCATACCTCAAGATCAGAGCAGAACTTCAACAGATAGACAAGGTAATAGGGGTGGTGGGAATAATAACTAGAAAAATGAGCAAAAGACCTTAGAAAGTTACTTTAGTGACAGGAAAGATCAAAATACAAGTTCAGAAGAGGATAACAATGGCAAAAAGGAAATCCTGTGAGGTGCCAAAGGAAAGTAAGAAAAGATGTCGGGTTCCAAAAGAAGTCTTAGAAGAAGTTGAAAAGAAGTTTTAAAAAATTAAATAATAAAAGAAATAACAGAAAGATAAAATAACTAGGAAAAAATTCACTGAAGAAAATGATTTTCTAAAAACCACAATGGACCAAATAGAAATGGAGGCGAAAAATATTGAATATTGAACTCCTTAAAGAGTAGGATCAGTCAAATGGAAAAGGATAAAGAGAAAGCTCAAAGAAGAAAATAACTCCCTAAAATTAAAATTAAGCAAGTGGAAGCTAATGATTCCATAAGACAGCATTGGCAAATGTTTTTGAGATTGTGTGCCCAAACTGCACTTTCAGGCTGCCGGTAAGCACCCCACATTACCCCAGACAGCAGAAGGAGGAAGTGCTTGCATTTGACTGCTGGGCAGAGGGGCAAGGCATGTGAAAAATGTCTTTAGGCATTATGGAGAGGGGGAATGGAGCAGTCCCCTCTAACACGCCTGGGCACCTATGCCACACCTTTGCCAACATGGCCAAAAGACATCAGAAAACAACAAGATAAAGTCAAAAGAATGAAAAAAATAGAATCTGAAATGTCTAATTGGAAAAACGCTGGCCTAAAAAATAGATCCAGGAGAAACAATCTAAGAATCATTGGAATATCTGAAAGCTATGATAAAAAAAAGAGCCTCAACACCTAAAATTACAAGAAACTATCAGGGAAAATTGTGCTAATATTCTCAGATAAGAGGGGGAAATAGAAATGGAAATAGTTCACTGATCATCCCCTGAAAGAAATCCAAAAATAAAATGACCCAGAACTATTATAGCCAAATTCAAAAATTGCCAGACTAAAAAAAGTACTGCAAGCAGCCAGAAGGAAACAATTCAACTACTATGAAGCCATAGTCAGGATTTCACAAGACATGGCAGCTTCCACATTAAAAGACAGAAAGACATGGGACATGAGATTCCAAAAAGCAAAGGAACTAGGATTACAATCAAGAATCATATACCCAGAAAAACTGAGCATAATCCTCCAGAGGGGAAAGATATTTAATGAAATAGAGGAGTTCCAGGCATTCCTAAAGAAAAAAAAAACAGAGCTGAAAAAAAATTCAATGACTGAACTCTACAAAAAGAAGCACAAAAAGGTAAATAGAAAAGTGAAAATGCAAGGGTTTCAATAAGATGGGATTGAGGTACATTTATTACTGGGACAGTGATAATTGAGATACTTAAGGAACTTAAAGTAACCAAGATACCTAAAGTACTTAAGATACTTAAGAATTTTATCTCTATTAGGACAGTAAAAAGGAGTGTACATAGAAAGAAGAAGTAAGCTAAAGAGGATGGTTTGATATTAAAAAAATCAAGGGATAGGAAGAAAGAACACACAGGGAGAAGAGAAAAGGCGGCGACATAGAAGGGGAAAAATACCTCACATGAAGAATATAAGAGTCAATTCAGTGGAAGAGAATAGAGGGGAAGGAGGTAGAAAACAATGTTTGGACCTTACTCTCATCAGAATTAGCTCAAAGTAGAAATAACACTCATACTGTCAGTTATAGAAACCTAAGGTTTACCTTGTAGGAAAGTAGGAGGGAAAGGGGAATAAGTTGGTGGGGAGAGATGGGCAAAAAGGAGGGTGAATTGTAGGAGATAGTAGTTCGAAGAAAAACATTTGTGAACAGGGAAAGGCTGAAAGGAGAGAGAAAAGGATAAACAAGGGAAAATAAGGTGGAGGGAAACATAAAATTAGTAATCATGATTGTGAATGTGAATGGGATGAACTCGCTCATAAAATTGAAAATTATAGCAGAGTGGATTAAAAACCAGAATCCCACAATATGCTGTCTACAAGAAACACATTTAAAGCAAGGAGACACACACAGAGGAAACTGTTCTCTCTTTATTTAACCAAGCCATTGGTTAATTTTATTTAAAAAAGAAAACCAAATTATCAGTAAGGGACTGAATCTATTATGCCAACAAAGACAGGGTAGCAACCTCAGACAAAACAAAAGTAAAAATTAATCCAATCAAAAGAAATAAGGAAATTACATCTTAATAAAAGGCACCACAGACAATAAAACAGTATCAATACTAAACATAGATGTACCAAATGGCATAGCATCCAAATTCTTAAAGGAGAAGGTACAGGAGCAAATAGGCAGTAAAATTTAATCTCAACCTTCCCCTCTCAGAAGTAGATAAATCCAAGCAAAAAATAAACAAGAAAGAAGTTAAGGAAGTAAATAGAACTTTAGAAGAGTTTGATATGACAGACTTCTGGAGAAAACTAAACAGGAATAGAAAGGAATATTTTTTTTTGAGCAGTACATCACAAAAATTGATCACATAATAGGGCATAAAAATCTCATAACCAAATGTAGAAAAGCAAAAATATTAAATGCAGCCTTTTCAAACTATAACAATAAAAATAACATTCAATAAAGGGCAGCAGAAAGACTAAAAATTAATTGGAAACTAAGTATTCTTATCCTAAAGAATTAATGGGCCAAATAACAAATTACAAAAACAATCAACAATTTCTTTAAAGAGAATAAGAATAAAGAGAGAACATATTAGAATTTATGGGATGTATGCATAGCTGTACTTAAAGGAAAATGTATACCTCTAAATGCTTGTATCAAGAAAATGAAGAGCAGATCAATGAATTGGGAATTCAACTAAAAAAAAACTAGAAAAATAACAAATTAAAAATTCCCCAATTAAACACCAAATTGGAAATACTTAAAATCAAAAGAGAGTGGGGTGCAGCTGGGTAGCTCAGTGGATTGAGAGCCAGGCCTAGAGACAGGAAGTCCTAGGTTCAAATACGGCCTCAGACACTTCCCAGCTGTGTGACCCTAGGCAAGTCACTTGACCCCCATTGCCTACCCTTGCCAATCTTCCACCTATAAGTCAATACACAGAAGTTAAGGGTTTAAAATTAAAAAAAAAAATCAAAAGAGAGACTAATAAAATTGAAAGTAAGAAAACCATTGAACTAACAAATAAACAAGGAGCTTGTTTTATGGCAAAATAAATAAAATAGATAAGCCATTGGTTAATTTTATTTAAAAAAGAAAACCAAATTATCAGTATCAAAATTTTAAAGGTAAATTCACAACCAATGAAAAAAATTAAAGCAATCATTGGGAAGTTTTTTTGTTCAACTACATGTCAATAAATCTGATAATAAGTGATGAATATTGATAAGAATATTGATAGAGGAATATTCACAAAAACATAAACAGCCCAGGTTAACTACAGGGGAAATACAATATAGAATTCTAACACAGAAAAAGAAATTGAACAAATAGTCAAAGAATTCCCTAAGAAAAAGCCGCAGGGCCATATGGATTAAAAAGTAAATTCCAACAAATATCCAAAGAACAAAAATAAGAGAAGAAGGAATTCTTCCAAATTCCTTTTATGACACAAATTTGATACTGATTCCTAAACCAGAAAGAAAACAGAGAAAGAAAATTATAGATCAATTTCCCTAATGAATATTGATGCAAAAATTTTAAATAAAATATTTGGAAGGTGATTAAAGCATTATACCACAAAGATCATACACCATAACCAGGTGGATTTTTATACCAGGAATGCAGAGATGGTTCAATATTAGGAAAACTATCAGCATAATTGAGCATAGCAATAACAAAACCAACAGAATCCATATGATTATCTCAATACTTGCAGGAAAAGCTTTTGACAAAATACAACATCTCTCCCTTGTAAAAAAAACATTAGGATATATTGGAATAAAAAGAGCTTTGCTTAAAATTATAAATGATGTCTATCTAAAACCATCAGCAATCATTACCTATAATGGAAATAAACTAGAAGCTTTCCCATTGAGATTAGGAGTGAAGCAAGGATGCCCATTATTACCACTACTATTTAACATTGTACTAGAAATTCTACTTATAGCAATAAGAACAGAAATAGAAATTGAAGGAATTAGAAAAGGCAATGAGGAGACAAAGTTATCACTCTTTGAAGATGACATGGTTTTATACAAAGAGAACCCCAGAGAATCAACCAAAAAACTAATAGAAACAATAATTTTAGCAAAGTTTCAGGATGCAAAATAAAATCACATAAATCATTATCATTACTATTTACCACCAATACCAATGGTAAGAGATAGAAAAGGAAGTTCCATTTAAAATAACTACAGACAATATAAAACACATGGTGATATACCTACCAAAACAAACCCAGGAACAAACACAATTAACACTTTTCACACAAATCAGTTCAGACCTAGATAATTGGAAAAATGTTAATTGCTCATGAAGAGGTGGATTCAATATAATAAAAATGACAATCCTACCTAAATTAATTTACCTGTTCAGTGCCATGCCAATCAAACTACTCAATAATTATTCATAGAACTAGATAAAATAACATAATTAATCTAGAAGAACAAAAGGTCAAGACTATCAAAGGAATTAATGAAAACAATGAATACAGGGAGCTTAGCTGTACTAGATATCAGACAATATTATAAAGTGGCAACCATTCAAAGAATCTACTAATGCAATAGGTTAGATAATTAACACACATGATCATGGTAACTTAGCATTCAATAAACACAAAGATCCAAAGTTTGGAAGGAAAAACTCACTGGCAAAAACTACAGTATTGTATTATAAGGGTTAAAAAAAAAGAAAATAGTATGGTAGAAACTAGGGACAGACCAGCACTTCACATCATATACCAAGGTAAAGTCAAAATGAATATATGATTTAGAAATAAAGGATGATTTTTAAAACAAATTAGGGGAACATGGAATAGTATACTTGTCAGACATATAGACAAGGGAAGAATTTATGACCAAACATTCATAGAGAACATTACAGAAAATTAAATGGACGCTTTTGCTTTAAATTTAAAGGTTTTTGTACAAACAAAATAAATACAACCAACATTAGGTTGTGTTAGGAGAGGGAATGTCTAGTAAATGTCTCTAACAACAAAAACCCCATTTCTCAAATACCTAGAGAACTGAGTCAAATTTATAAGAATATATGGAATTCCCTAACAGATAAATGGTCAAAAGATATGAACAGGCAATTCACTGATGAAGAAATGAAAACTATCTTTAGTTATATGAAAAAATGCTCCAAATCACTACTGATTAGAGAAATGCAACTAAAACAACTGTGAAATACCACTGCACACCTAACAGATTAGCTAATATGACCAAAAGGGAAAATGATAAATAGGGGAGGGGATGTGGGAAAACTGGGACACCAATATACTGTGAACTGATTCAACCATTCTAGAAAGCAATATGGAGTCATGCCCAAAGCACTGTAAAACTATGCATATTCTTTGACCCAGAAATACCATTACACAATCTATATCCCAAAGATATCAGAAAAAGGGGAAGGGCCTACCTTTACAAAAATATTTGTAGTGACTCTTTTTGAAGGTACTATTTTTTTAACCCTTACCTTCCATCTTAGAATCATTACTGTATATTGGTTCTAAGGCAGAAGAGTGGTCAGGGCTAAGTAATCCACTGAGCCACCCAGCTGCCCACTACCATATTATTTTCTAGTTTTCTCAGAAGTTTTTGTCAGTGAGTTTTTAATTACCTAACCTATTGCATTAATCCACTATATTTCTTAGCCAGTAGTAGATTCTTTAATAGTTGCCACTTTATAATATTGTCTGGTATCTGGTACAGCTAAGTCCCCTTTATTCATTGTTTTCACTAATTTCTTTGATAATCTTCACCTTTTGTTCTTCTACTTTTGAAGTGGTAAAGAATTGGAAATAGAAGGTATGTTCATTAGTTGGGGAATGGATGGACAAGTTGTGGAATATGGTTGTAATGGGATAATTCCACATACCCTCTCCTCTTACTCAATATACTCCAAAGGTTTCCTATCACCTCCAAGATAAATATAAACTCCTCTCTCTGTTTGGCATTCAAAGCCCTAATAACTTACCTCCTTCCAGCTTTTCAGGCTCCTTACACCTTACTCTCCCCACTCCTCCAAGCCCTATGAACAAAGAAATGACACTGCTTCCTTGATATTCCTCGAAGGAGATTCCATCTCCAGACTCCAGATATTTCACAGATGTTCCTTATGCCTGAAATATTCTTCCTTCTCATCTCCACTTCCTGACTTCCTTCAAATTCTAAAATCTTAACTGCTTTTTTTACTCTTAAAATTTTTATTTCTTTTATTAAATACTTCTCAATTACATTTTTAAAATTTTGAGTTCCAAGTTCTCTCTCTCCTTCCCACTCCTTGAGAAGTGTAGTACAGAGAGAGGGGGTCATGTTAGTTTTTTCAAGCTTTGGCTGAGTTCTGTAATCAGTTAGGAGTTTGGAAAAACTAACATGACCCCCTCTCTCTGTACTACAGAAGGCAAACACTATGATATCGATTTATACATGCAAAGTAATGCAAAACATACTTCTATATTAGCCATGTAAAATCCCAACTGTTAGAAGTCTGTCCTAATTCCCTTTAATGCTGGTTCCTCTCTTCTTTTGATTATTTCCAGTTATCTTGTTTCAATATATTGTTTGTACATTGTTGTCTTCATATTGTCTCTCTCTTGAAAGCAAGGACTGTCTTTAGATTTTTGTTGTATCCCAATTGTTTAACATAGTGCCTAGTACATGTATAAATGCTTATTGATTGACTAGATTATATCTAAAGTCTAATCTAATCCTCAGATCTTGTGAATCTATGAAAAAAAAACAGATATTATGAAAGGGTTATAGTACTCCATCCAGACAAGTAGATGAGAACTGGTAGATAACTTAGTAGATAAATTTAGAAAATTACCAGTAGCTCAGAGGAGTTAAGTAATTTAACTATATTCAAACATGTAGCAATTGTCAGAAATAGAATTTGATTCATTTTCTCGACTTCGTGTCTAGGGTTCTCTCTATTAATCCACACTGACCCTCTAGCAAAGGTATTATGGAATTCTCAGCTAACTAGGTATCCCATTGTAACACAAGTTCTACAGTGACTCTCAAACTTTACTTGAACGAGCAGGCTGGATCTCCAAAGTACTGATGCCAGTTATTCCTTTAACAGCCTCCTGACCATATTCCTTAAGGTTCCTTTTCCCATGAGTGAGTTCTTCCCAGAACCTCTATTTTGGGAAAGGGCCCCAGACTATCCATTTCTCATTTTCCAAAAAATGTATCCATATCCCCAGTACTTAGTAGAATACCTGGCACATAGCAACTGCTTAATAAATGTGTGTTGACTGACTGACTGACTTGGGGACTCTAAGAGGTTGAGAGTTTTTCTACTATAGTTCATGAGCTTCCACCAATGTGCCTGCTGCCATGACTATCAATTGATACCAATTAATCAAATAAAATTAATTAGCTCTTAGAAAATAGAATAGTAGAGCAAGATAGTTGGCATAAAACATTGTCCCAAAATTCTGTGACTCATTCTTATACCAGTACATACAGAGTCCATGGGAGAAAGGGCTCAAGCCTAAAAAGCATATGAAAGAGTTAAATCACATATACTAGAAGTCTTTTTGTTGGAATCCTCAAGATATTTTCCCATGTTTTGTCAGTGAACAGGCATTAAGTGCCTACTAGCTTCCAGGTACTATGTTCTAGAAGAAAGGCATGTGGTCTTGGCCCTCAGGAAATTCACATTCAAATGTGACCAGACAAGGAGACACATGCATATAACTGTATAAATAACATAGGCCTACATTTCCATGTGTGTGTGAATAATGCAAAATTCAATTTAGTGCAAAGTAAAAAAGTATACCAGATCACATTAAATGTTAGGCAAGATTCAATTGAGACACACATAAGCTAGTGACTCACATCTATGAGTCACCCATCTTGACTAGCTCATCATTACATATGGATGTGATTTGTTGTTATATACCATATTACCAACAATTGAGTTCATTTTTTAAAAAAGCTATTAGCAAAATGGACAAAAGGAAGAATGCCCAAGATGGGAACATTACCAGTACCAAAAAAGGCTTGTTATTCCATTAGAACAAAAATTTAATGTAATCAAATTACCTGAACATATTCATAGTAACTAAAATAGTCATGAAATGTCAGAATGCCTCAATTTGTGGTACAGAATATTATAAGACAATCATATAAAATAAAAGGAAAATGAAAAGTTGAGTCAGCTTTTTGTGGTTTGCAAGCAACTACAAGAAACAGAAGTATTACAGTGATAGAAATGGAGTGTCTTTTAGCTACATAGATTGAAAAAAAAAACAATCCTATTAGCAGAGCAGTTATTAGAGTAAAAGCTTCAACTTTATCTAAGGCAACAAAAAAGTTGAAGTGAAGTGAGTAATAAAGAAATCTTTACTATAAGTGCTGGTTCATTTGGTCACTTTAAAAATCAAATTCATTTGCATTATGTTAAAATTACCAGAGAAGTAGCTAGTGTAGATGAGGACATGGTAGTGAAATAGGCAAGTGGGTCAGTCTGGGGCCAGACAGGGATGAAATACAATAGGGAACACACCCACACCCCACAAGGGAAAAGAATGAATGGATACACTAAATAAAACACACAGGGGATTTGGGGAATGGTTGGTGACAGAGAACTATACTAGGCTGGGTAACTGACAGTTGGCAGTTTAACTGCCCACCAAACTAACCAGGGGTAACAAAATAACTTATTGTGGGTTCTATTCTTATAGAGGAGAACAATAGGAAGTATATGAAACAAGTTTAATATTGTTAAGGTAGGGAAAGTGGGTAAGGTTTTGTCTAACTATTAGGGATTAGGGAAGTACCAACTGTGAATAGAATGTTAAATATTCAGCAGGCTTCCCTGCTACATTAAGCACTGACAGGCAGGCAACCCTAGCTGAAGCTAGAGAGGGCCAGGAGATTGGGATTCTCACAATATTGGTCCAAGCTGATTCTTAGATGAATACAGGACACAGGAACCAAATCCTTGTTCAGCCAATAAATCCAGTAAGGCACTAGGGAACTCAAGGCTATCTGCTAGTTTTCCACCAACAGATTTGTAACCTTCCCTCAACCTAGGCTATCTTGCTCGATGGTCTCTCTTATCTTCTTCATAAATCCCAAAATCCACAGGTTGTAGAGGCTCAGCTGACTGGATAACAGCTCCACACTCCTCCTTCCAGCATAGCCAAGTTCACTCTCTCAATTCAAACATCTCTCTGCATTCCATATTGGAATGTCCATAAACCCAGCTGAGGTTTTTGCTTTGGGCTGCCTGCTTCCTATCTTACCTTCACTGCTATCTTATAATCTACCTATAACAGTAGATAGTTCTGAAGATGTTCTGAAGAAAGTAACTGAAGAATGTGGATACTGTGATCAACAAATTTTTAATATGGAAGAAATTGGCTTTTACTGAATACCTTCCAATATTTACTTTCCTAAGAAAGATAAAACTCAATCTGCATTTAAAGTATATAAAGACTGCCTAATCCTTTTATTGGGAGGTAAGACAGAAGGTAATTTTAAATTAAAACAAATGTTTATTTATCAATCTCAAAATTCTCTCCAAGGCTACAATTGTCAATCACTTCCAGTTCTTTGGCAGTCAGTGTACCCATTTGGAACTTGTATGTGATGCAAGGTGATATATAAATCTATACTTAGTCTCTGCCACAATGCATCCCAGTTAACCCAAGTCTTTTTGTGGGTTAGCTCTAGTTATTCCTTTTGAATTATTTTTTCAAAAATTTTATTTAATTGATTAAGAAAAATTTTCCATGGTTACATGATTCATGTTCTTTCCCTCTCCTCCCCCACCCATAGCCAAAACGCAATTCCACTGGGTTTTACCTGTGTCACTGATCAAGACCTATTTCCATATTATTGATATTTGCACTAGGGTGATCATTTAGAGTCTACATCCCCAGTCATATCCCCATTGAACCATGTAATCAAGCAGTTGTTTTTTTCCTTCTGTGTTTCTACTCCTATAGTTCTTTCTCTGGATGTAGATAGTGTTCTTTCTCATAAGTCCCTCAGAAATGTCTTAATTATCCTTTATTTTTAAGTCAAGGAAACCAAGGCAGATAGAGGCTAAGTGATTTGCCCCAGGTCATATAGCTACTAAGTATGAGGCCAGATTCGAACTTAGGTCTTCCTGACTTTAGGCCAAGTGCTCTATCTGCTGTGGCACCTAGCTGCCTAATAAAGAGAACCATGTCTACTAAAATGAATTTAGCAGAATATCATTCTCAGTTATTGAGAATAAATTATCCATCATAATCATTACTTGCTCCTAAATATTTGATGATATTCATCTGTAAATCCATATGGAACAGAGTTTTCACTTTTTTTGCTTTTTGTATTTCTTTTACAGTTTATCCATTTGCTTATTGTTGGTTTGTTTTAGAGTCTGATTTCATATTCCATAAATTTGGATATTTTATATTTTGGTATGTAATCCTCTCCTTTGAATTCTTAGTTCTTCTAACACATAATTATGTACAATATATGTGTAATCAGTTTATTGTGTATGTTCTGTTCAGATAATTTTCATTTCTTCTTTTTTTATTGTGGTTTCACCTTGTTCATTTTTTGAGTAACCTGAATTTGTTCTCTCTTTTTATAAAATCAAGTTAGGCAAAGATTCCTCAATTTTATTAGTCTTCTCAATAAAAAGTCTTATTTTTATTTAACATTTCTAGTCTTTTATTGTCCAGTTTCAAGATGTTTTTGTGCTGATTTATGTTGTCTAATTCAACTTTCTATATTCAAAATGCATGCTCTATTAATTAGTCCTCTTTTTTCCTAATTTGTTGCTGGTTATCAAACTATTTTAATATTTTATGTAAAGTGGAAATGATCCTGAAAAATGAAAAGATAGGAAAACAGTTGAATTAGAACAAGTATACACAAAGGTCTGTGCTGGAGTTAATTTTTAGGTCACTAAGGGATTCTCAAAGTATTTGAAAAAGAGGAGAATACTCAAAGCTTTTTTTGACCCCCTCTCTTTCCTCTCCTCCTTCTCTGGGACTGTAAGCAATCTGACATAGATTTTACATATGCAATCATATAAAATATTTTTCCATATTAGTCATATCAATGAAACATTTTTTTTAAACCCTTGTACTTCGGTGTATTGTCTCATAGGTGGAAGATTGGTAAGGGTGGGCAATGGGGGTCAAGTGACTTCCCCAGGGTCACACAGCTGGGAAGTGGCTGAGGCCGGGTTTGAACCTACGACCTCCTGTCTCTAGGCCTGACTCTCACTCCACTGAGCTACCCAGCTGCCCCTGAAACATTTTTAAAAATTAATTTCCAGGCTGGATTAATTTATCTTTTGGACATGTTTCCTAGACTTTTAGATAAGGGGAATGCCCCAGATGTATTAGGTATGAATATCAGCAAGGCATTTGACAAAGTTTCTCTTGATATCCTTATTAACAGGTTGGAAACACAAGAACTAGATGATAGTATGTATCAGACAATTGGAGGCTTTTTGAAGGGCATAATTTAAAGATTCATGCTTGGGGGCAGCTAGATGGCTCAGTGGATTGAGAGCCAGATCTAGAGATGAGGAGGTCTTGGGTTCAGATCTGGCCTCGTTCACTTCCTAGCTATGGGACCTTGAGTAAGTCACTTAACTCCTATTGCCTAGAACTTACTGTTTTTCTGCCTTGGAACCAATACACAGAACTGATTCTAAGACAGAAAGTAAGGAGTTGTTTTTTTTTAAAGTCATGCTTAATGAACTATTACAACCAAGAGGGAAATTCATATGAGAATGCCATCTCTCCATGGACCTTGTTGTCATCAATATTTTTATTAACAACTTGGCTTGTAGATGGCATACTAATATAAAATTTCTGAATGAAAAAAAGTAGGAGAGATAACTAATATGTGCAATGACAGAAAGAAAGAAAAAAGTGCATTCCCAGATCAAAGGTTTTAGAACTAGACTGTAGCAAAGACTTTGGGAGCCATATAGTCCAACATTTTTATTTTATAGATGAGAAAACTGAGAGGGTAAATAATTTTGCTTTATAAAATCATAGTGGTACCAAGTATCAGGTTATAATTCATATCCTCTGATCCATAGCCAATGCTTTTTCTACTTCATCCTGTCACATTCCAGGTATAGGGAAACAAAACTGGAAAGGTAGGTTGGCAATATATTCTGGAGTACTTTAAATACCAGGCTGAGAAATTAGCACTTTATTCTAAAATTAGTGGGGAGTCCCTGAAGGTTTTGGGTTGGAAGTGACTTGGTCAGGCCTTTGATTTAGGAAGATTATTTTGGTATCTGTGTGGATAGATTGGAAAAAGAAGAGTTTGGAAAGCCAACGACTAGTCAAGAAGCTATTAGAAGGAACAACTAGGTGGTTCAGTGGATAGAGCACCAGACCTGGAATCAGGAGGACCTCAGTTCATATCTGACGTTAGACACTTCCAAGTGGCCTTAGAAATCTGGAAGATGTGTTGAAAATGCTTTCTCTGACACCTATCAACTAAGTTAATGGACAAGTCATTTAATGTCTCTGAGCATTGGTTTCTTACTTTTAATACTTACCTTACAGGATTCTCATCAGACTCAAATGATATAAATAGCAAAATATTTTGTAACTTTTAAAGTACTACATGTGGCAGTTATTCCCCACACAAAAAACCTGCTAAGAATTTGCCATGTGCTAGCAGAGATAAGTATGACATTTGAGACTTCATTATGTTTGCCTTTTCCCTCAGTATAAATTCTCTGGTGTTCATTAAGAACTGACTTCTATGGAAAGAATGCCCACATTCATTATATTTAAAGGTTTTTCATCAATGTAAACTCTTTGGTGTCAAATAAGGATTGACTCACTACAAAGGGCCTTTCAATATCCATCACACTTATTGTGGGAGAGCAAGTTTGCTGGGGGAGAACAAATGCTGGTTCTCACCCAAAGAATTGGAATTCAGATCCATTTATCTGAAGGCATGAAAGTGTTTATTTAAGAATGTACAGATAGTGTAGCCAGGGCGGTAGAAATAGCCCACGGTGATGGAATGGCACTGCAGGGATAGAAATGCAGCCACCCTCAGGGGATTCAGGTTGCTAGATTTATGAGGGTCTTGAAGATTCTCTCCTCTCATTCTTGGGAATTCTCTGTCCTCCCTTAGACTATTCCTTCTCTGGGGATTCGGGGGGTGGGGGTTCCAGGCTGAAGAGGAGAAGGAGCCTGGAAGGGGTGCAAAGATCCCCAGTTGCAAATCCAGAGAGCTCTTTCTACTGCTCCATGATGGCTGCTGATGTACATAAAGCCAGTCAGTAAGTAGTCAACAAATATTTAAGCACTGATTATCACTATGCTAAGTACTGGGATACCAAAAAAGGCAAGTCAGTCTCTGTACTCAAGGAGTTCACAGTCTAATTGGGGAGACAACAAGCAAACAAGTTTATACAAAAACATAAATTGGAGATAATCAAAAGAGGAAGGGACTAGTATTAAGGGGAATCAGGAAAGCCTTCTCTATTTTTTTTAAACCCTTCCCTTCTGACTTAGAATAAGCACTAAATACTGGTTCCAAAGCAGAAGAGCAATAAGGGCTAGGCAATGGGAATTAACTGACTCACCCAGGTTTACACATCTAGGAAGTGTCTGAGAACAAATTTGAACCCAGGATCTCCCATCTCCAAGTTTTGTGCTCTATCCACTGAGCAATCTAGCTATCCCAGGAAAGGCTTCTCATAAGAGAAGGGATTTTAGCTGAGACTTGAAGGAAGCCAGGAAACAGGAGAACATTCAAGGTACTGGGGAGAACCAGTGAAAATGACCAGAGTTGGGAGAGGGAGGGTCTTCCCTAAAAGATTAGTTTTCTGGATCCCAAGTAAGGGAAGGAGATGTAAGGTATAACAACTGGAAAGGTAGCATGGGGCCAGGTTTTAAGTGGCTTTGAACACTAAATAGATTTTGTACTTGATATTGGAAATGATAAGGAGGCACTAGAATTTATTGAATAAGGGGATGACATGGTCAGCTCTGCTGCTTTAGGAAGATTACTTTGACAGCTGTTGGGGCAGGCAAGTCCACCAGGCGGCTACTGCAATGGTCTAAGCATGAGGTGATGAGGACCTACACCACATTTACATGAAGGAGGTATATTCAAGAGTTAGGAAAGTGGAAAAGAAAGACATTAGCAACCAATTGAATATAGGCTATGTGAATGAAATTGTTTATTATTTTCACCACTTCCTTCCTCCACCCCAGCTTTTATTGTTCTTCCTTTCTTGGAGCTGAGAGCTTGAAAGCCTCTATGGCTCCCCTCCACCTCTCTGAACCTCACTCTTCTAAAGAACTTAGTTTCCATCCACAGCTATCTCCCCTTGGTTCTAATCTACTCTAACTCTCTGCCTCCTGCCTCCACTCAAGTGAAAGGAAAGAAATCTAAGCTATCAACAACCATATTTTTTAAAAGAAGCTCTAATTCACTAATGGATACAGAGGAGTTAAAGAAACTCTGAGGGTCCACCTCATAGTCAAGAGATGACAAAAAATATAATAATTTCTGAAGAACCTTTTTTTTTTGTTATAGAGGATGGTTGAATGGGTAGGAAGAGAGAAGAATATCTGGGAGAAACATGGGTAGTTAAAAGAAGATAAATTTTGAAAATTACATACATTTATACATATATGCACACATACATATGGAGAGAGAGAGAGAGAGAGAGAGAGAGAGAGAGAGAGAGAGAGAGAGAGACTGAAGTATATTTTAAAGCATAGAAAAAAACATGAGCAGTCAGAAGGAATCAGCCCAGTGATTCCCAAAGTGGGTGCCACCACCTCCTGGTGGGTGCTGTAGCAATCCAGGGAAGCGGTGATGGTCACAGGTGCATTTAGGGGCGGTGAATAACTGTAAGGGGGCAGTGATAGTATGTGTCAGGGGGCGCTAAGTAATATTTTTTCTGGAAAGGGGGCGGTAGACCAAAAAAGTTTGGGAACCACTGAGACAGACAATTCAACTTCAAAAGTTTATAATACAGTGATATATATATATTTTGCTAATGGCTTCCCAGCTTCCTTGATGACTCATAACTTCAAACAGCCTTTTCATCTTTTCCTCATCTAGAAGCAAAACTTCTTTGAAAAGTATAGACAACAAATTAAAAAACTTTAAATAGAGCTTGAATTGCCCAAGAATAGGTGATGCTGTAATGAGGCAAAGGAAAGAGTGAAGGTATAAGTTCACCATGTCCTATAGTGTGGCAAGCAACTACATCTAAGCCAAAAGTAAATTCTGATCATATCATTCCAAATGGACTTAAACGCATCAGTGAGTTAGTGGGGCACCTACCCTAAACATGAGAAGACTTTCCCCAGAATGGGCAGAAGAGAACAATTTGTTTCAATGGTAATGAAAGCACTTGAAGAAGGTATTGTGGAGCACTTAGAGCTTGGCCAGACATCAAAGATGCCAAAGTCATTTACTGCATCTGTACTAGCTGTCTCTTCTATGGATACTGTTGGTCAAGCTCTTCAGAATAAGTTCTCTCCAGGTCTATGTTATAATCTGGGTAAAAGGCATTTTTCATTCATTTTTGTTTCTTTGTGGATGGACAGTCAAGCTGCAATTTTTAATATTGTGTATTGATTCTAAGGCAGAAGAGCAGTATGGTATATATTATTTTAACAATGGAGGTTAAGTGATTTGCCCAGGGTAACACAGCTAGGAAGTCTCTAAGGACAGATTTGAACCCCAGATCTCCCATCTCTAGATGGGACTCTCAATCCACTAAGCCACCTATCTGCTCTCAAGCTGAAATCTTAAAGTAGTTACAGATCTATTCCAGGAGGCACTACAATTCTCCAAAGATTGCTAAAATAAGAAAAAGGTCATTCACAAACAGGAACTCGTAGGGGACCTCATCATCCACAGGGAATCCCACTTCAACTAAACTTTTTGATGATTTGCCATCACAGTTGTAATCTTCTTTGGAAAGTATATATTAGTCAGTCAATAAACATTTATTAAGTGCCTACTATGTGCGTAATATTGAGAATTCAAAAGAAATACAATCCTTGCTCTCAAAAAGGTTACAATCTAAAGGGAAAAGACTACACACAAAAGGAACCTGGAAAGGCAGAAAGGATGGTGCTTTGTGCAGGGGTATGGTGGAGAAATCCAAAGGAATTCAGGAGGAAGGAGGTAGGTGAAGAGATCTGACCTAAGTCCATATAAACCTTAAATAGAAGCTTTGGGTAGACCTCTTTCTTCTGTTTTCCAGTCAGAGGGACAAAGATTACCCAACGTATTGATGAGGTGAGTGCCAGGGCTAATGTAGTTTTGCAGAATGATGATGTTTTGATGATGAAGTTACTGGGGGCATCATGGAGATGAACATACAATTTGTCTCAGCTTTTTGTCTTATCTAATATTTGTGATCAGAGGGTTGCTGACTGTTTTTCTTTCAGTGTAGAATGATTTTTATATATGTATGGGAGGTACCTTGTTGAAAATGAGTCTTTTAGGGGGGCATTTTGCTCTATCAAGTCAAATGCTTTTTCATAACAGACAAAAATAAGTACAACTATGAAACATGTTCAAAGCAATACAAAGAAATTTCAACAGGAGAGGGAACTAATATCTAAGGTGATTGGGAATGACTCTAAACTGAGCCTTAAAGGATGCTAGGGGTTCTAAGATATTCAGATAAAGTACGAAAATGGATTATGGAATGTCCATCATGGAACAGTATGTGGTTGGAAAACAACTAGTTGAGCCAGACTGACTGGAGCAGTGAGTATGTGAAAAGCAGAAGTATGTAATAAAAGTGGGAAAGTAGGTGGAAATTTGATTAAGAGTTTTAAATGGGCAATAAAAATCATATTTTGAAATTAAAGAAAAAAATTTCCACCTCCTAGGATAAAATACAAATTCCTCACCTTAGCATTTAAAATCAATCAATCTGGCTCTTATCTTCATTTTCATACTGATTTTACATTTCACTATATCCCTTCAAGTATTCAATTATTTCAGCCAAAATGGCTTGCTATTCCCCAAACTCACCTTGTACCTCCTTGCCTTTGTTTACCATCAATTCTCAAACTATTGTATTACTCATTTACACTTTTAAAAATTATTGAGGATGCTACAGAGATTTTGCTTCTGTGGGGCATGCTAATATTTATACTAGAAATTAAAATGTTTTGGTATCATGAAAATAGATTTGACCTCTGACTGATGCTTAGATTCAGAGAATCATTAAAATCGCAAGATTGAAAAAACAAAGGATGTCAGAGCTAGAAGGAACTTTAGAAAACAGGTCGCGGTGTAACGATTTGGTGCGACATAACACTCTATCTAACCCAGCTCTTTCATTTCACAGAAGAGGAAACCAGGACCTAAGGCGGGAAATCGGCTTAAATAAGTTCATAAAGCCATGTTCATGCCAAAGCCGGAAGGGAGCCCCACAAACAAGACTGACGCTGTCTCCAAACCATGACCCGTTGAACAATTCTCGCTCTCTCCTCACCCATATCAAAGCAGGGGTCGGTGAGAAAACGCAGGAAGGATTCTGAATGGCGAGGAGAGAAAAGGGAGATTTCCTTAGACTCCTTTTCAACTTCCGGGAAATCGTGCATACGCTCTCTCTGTTAGTGAACCTGGCCAGGAAGTGTGTCTCCTCACTTCTATCCTGACTACATGCCCCACCCCACCCCCGCCTTGTTTCCGGTGACGCTCTAGGAAGCCGAAGTAGTTGACATCTCGGTGTCCCGCTTGGCAAGCGGCTCAAAAAAGGTTCTATCCATTTAGCGAAAGGGAGAAGAGAAAAAAAAAGAAAAAGAAATGCGTAATGTAGACCTGCGCAGAGAAGTTTTTGAGGAGAAACTCTGTTTTGGTTTTCTTCCTCTTACCAATGCCCCTCAGTAGCGAATGGAGCCTTATTTCGTCCTTTAACCCTATCTACGACTGCCACTCTTCCCCCACCCTCCAGCCCCCTTCCAATCTTGTGGGTGTTAAATCAAAGAGAAAAGTCGTGGTCCAAAGATAAGAACTTCCTTGGGAGGCCTAATGGTTCTGCTACTTCTTGTCTAAAATAATTGAGAAGCCGGGGGG
>NC_058130.1:701240396-701330220 GCF_016433145.1 Gracilinanus agilis
GGGGGGGAGGGTAGAAAAGGTGCGCTGGGGACCAAAAAACAAACAAAAAGGTTAAGGGTAGGAAAAGCTGGTAGCCTCTTGGGCACAAGCTTGGGTCGCAAAAAAAGGGGGGCGGGGCGGGGAAGCTTTGCACAGATTCACAGAACTTAAAAAGCCAGCTAGTCTGACTCCTTCCTGACCAAAAATCCCCTCTATGATAGCTAGAACAAATGATTCTTCAGTTTCTGATAGATCATTATTAATAAGGGCTGGCTTCTAAGGGAGCTGGTCCTACTTTAGCATAGTTGTAATTGTGAGGAAGTTTTCCCTAGTGTCTCTTTTTATAACTGCCCATATTTTTACTTCGTAGATACTTTGATCTTTGATATTGCCACCCTTTTCATTGAGAAGGTTGAAAGCCATTAATGACTTCTCATGCTATGAGATTCCTGGTTGTTTTCCCAGAAATCCTAAATATGCTAGAGGTCATCTTTTGATTCTTTTCATATTTTTTGTGCATACAGCAACAAAGACATCCAGGTCTGAAGGTTCTGGAAAAATGAGATGGAGGTGACTGATAATGGGAAGTTTCTACATCAGAGAATATGACAACGACAAGAGAAGGAACTCAAACCCTGATCTGGCTGGCCAGAAGACTTGGTCTTTGTGGGGGAATAGTGCAGATCTGAAATGAATGTCTATTCAACATTTCTACAAACTGATTTAAGTTCTGATGAGGTTTAAGTATCAAGTTCCTAAGAGAGTATAACATCTGTTTTAAGGATTTCAATCAATGCATCCTTGTTTCTTTGGGTATAGGAAACAAATACAAGTCCTATGCCTGATTCATATCATGCAGAGTATCTTTGTGGTCTTTTCCAAAGAGGGACTACAAAACCAAAATAACTAAGTAAAGAAGAGGGGGTGGATAGCACTAAGTGGGGAGGATATGATAAAATGGGGTTGGGTTGGTTGATGAACCTTAGAGTAAGATAAAAAGAAGCCTAAACCCTCTCATTAAAGATCAAGCCCATTCTAGATCTGAATCTAGCCCCACATCTTGCAGAGAAGGGGACAGTTCTTTAGTACAGAGGGAGAAGGTCCAATATCTCAACATTGGTTGGGCCCCATGGAAGATCTTCACAAAAGCCATTCCCCAAATGATAAATGAAGAAAAAGATATGGACAGATTTTGGACAAAGAAATCAAAACCACATATAGGTATATGATAAAATGCTCTAAATCACTACTGATTAGAGAAACGAAAGTCAAAATAATTCTGACATAATCATCTCATACCTATCAGATTGGCTAAAATCATAAAAGGGCAAAATGGCAAATGCTGAATGAAGAGGATGTAGAAAAATGGAGATACTAATATACTGTTGGTGGAACTATGATCTGATACAACCATTCTGGAAAGCAATTTCGAATTATATCCAGAGAGTTATAAAATTGTGTATACCCTTAGACTTTGGAATAGTATTCCGGAGGAGATCAAGGAAAAGGGATAAGAACTTTTATGTTCCAAGATATTTATAGCAGCTCTCTTTGTAGTAGCAAAGAAATGGAAATGGAAGAGGTATCTATCAATAGAGGAATGGCTGGCCAAACTGTGCTATGTCATTGGGAAGGAACACTACCACCTTGTAAGAAATGATATATTTTTTTTTTAGAACTTGGAAAGACCTACATGAAGTAATGAAGTATGAAATGAAGAGAACTAATAGAATACTATATACAGCTAAAGAATTAGTATTTGAAGAATAACTCCTGAATTGAAAAACAGAAACATAAAAAGAAGCTATCTATCCATCTGTCTCTCTACACATATATGTGTATATATATGTGTATATATATATATATATACATATATATATATATCTCATTTTGGTGGGCGATAACTTCTATGATAAAAGGAGGGAAAGAGAGGCTATGATATTTGGAAACAAATACAAGTCCTATGCCTGATTTTAATTCTATTAAATATATAAATAAAACTAGCTTTGTGATTCTGGGCAAGAGTCAACTTTTCTGAACCATAAGATGGAAATAATAATCCTTTACCTCCCATAATGGTCTTGAAGATTAAATGTGATGTATGCAAAGTGACCTGTAAACCTTAAAGTTTTATACTAAATATCAGGTTATTGTTATTGCTGTTCTTGTATTATTATTTTCCTCCAGTAGGGGGTGGTTTCCCTCTCCGGAGCCTCGCCCAACTGGGAAGCCACCGAGGCTCCGAGTCCTCCGGACTTCCTAGAGTGTCCCGGAAGTGCAATAAGGTCAAACCAGGCGGAAAGAAGGCGTCGGGATAGAGAGTATCCGATTCATTTCCTGTCCAGGTCCTCCAAGGGTAGTCCAGTTGGTAGGTCTGCCACATCTGGTAATGTTTTCTCTACCCTAAAGGCAGTACCGCTGAGGATTCGCTGAGGAAGGAGGGGGTGGCCCGGCTTTTTCTCCCCGGGATCTTCCTGTGTTACCTGTCTTGGAGAAGATTCGCCTTTTTGAGGGCGAGGCGAGGCGTCTGTGAAGGGAGAAAGAGAAAGGTCGAGGCCCAAGAGTGCTTCCTGAGTCTTAGAGCAGACTAGAAAGATGGGAAGGGGGGAAAAACCTCTCTCTGAAGTCGGGAGGTCTGGTCTCTAATCTTGCCTCTGACCCTGACTCTCTGTGGGACCCGGGACAAATCCTGTGGGCCTTATTTCTCAAATCTGCCCGTACCCATGCGAGTGAAAGAAGAGCAGATGTTAGAAGAGTCAATATTCTTCAACAAGCATTTAAGTAATTACTATTTTCAGAGCAGTGTGACCTTAGAGGAGATACACAGTTGAGACAGGATATCTGCTTTTATTGACCTCATAGGGTATTGAGAAGAGAAGACCATACAAAAATAACACACAATTATGTGATATTAAGTGAAAAGGGCCTATTTTTTTTTTTTTTTAATCTTGAGAATTCACCTGAACTAGACATATACAGTTGGAGGTGTCTTGAGTGTTCAGATACATACAGAAATTTCTTTCCTAGTATCTGGCATGCTTTATTTAATTCTTAACTGGTTCTCAACTAGCTTTTGTAATCTTCCTTTGTAATGCTTCCCATAGTGGATTTAGCTGCCAGTTCTGTCAGTCTAAAGAGTATATTTTTTCAAATATATGTTTTCTTTTTTAGAAAAACGGATCTTTGATACAAAGAGCTTGAAATCTCAACCCATATTTTACTTTATTTTATCTTTCTCACCTGTCTTTGTCATCTTATTTTTGTGACACCAATATTCAGTATGAAAAATATGGTAACTTTTTGTGTATTTATACAACATAATAGATTCTGAATTATAGGAATCCCAGTTTTGTAGGAGTAGAGTTACATATGCATCATTCCTAATCATAATTCAGTGGATGGAGTTCTATCAGATGATTACAAGAATATACACCATGTGCTAAAAACTCTGAAGTGCTATAGGAAGTAGAGAAGACATGTTAAATAAGTAGTCATTCCTTTTTAGACTTCCAGTTATGTTAGTAATAATAGTAATGGTTATCTATAGCTATCTGCATAGAACATTAATCCATAAAAATTTATAGGTAATTTTAATAGATGTAGCAATATTGAAAATCAGGATCTGATTTTTTTTAAAGCTTTCAAAATATACATATATAGGGGCAGCTGGGTAGCTCAGTGGATTGAGAGCCAGGCCTAGAGACAGGAGGTCCTAGGTTCAAATCCAGCTTCAGACACTTCCCAGCTGTGTGACCCTGGGCAAGTCACTTGACCCCCATTGCCTACCCTTACCAATCTTCCACCTATAAGTCACAGAAGTTAAGGGTTTAAAATTTAAAATATATATACATATATAGAAACAGGCCAAAGTACATGTCATGCTTTATCTACTATTTTAATGAGTCTTCGAAAAGTAAGCTTACATCCCAATATTTTTATTCAAGTATAAAAAGCAGGATTGTGCCAATATTTGTTGTAGAATACAAAGAACAATTTTATGAAGAACTTAATAAGTCCCTCAAATTAAATTGGCATGTATAAGAATACAAATGTTTATTAAGAACTTATTATGTGCCAGACACTGGCAAGGGATACAAAAAAATGAAAGTCTCTCCCTTCAGGGAGCTTTCTGTTAGAAAAAAAGAAGGAACGAGTTAGGTAACCCTAGTTCCACTTCTGGATTTACCACATAATGACTTCAGCTTATCCTTTTATATTTTTTAAAACCCTTACCTTCTCTCTTGGAGTCAATAATGTGTATTGGCTCCAAGGCAGAAGAATGGTAAGGGCCAGGCAATGGGGGGGGTTCAAGTGACTTGCCCAGGGTCACACAGCTAGGAAGTGTCTGAGGTCAGATTTGAACCTAGGCCTGGTTCTTAATCCACTGAGCCACCCAGCTGCCCCCTTAGCTTATCCTTTTAATACTTAATGATTTCAGTGCAAAAGTGGGTAGTAGGTGATAGTGGAAAATATGTCTCAGGATCATGGAAAAAAGAGGCCATAGACTTGTGGGCAACCTAAAGCCTCATTCCAGTGTGTGTATGTGTGTGCATATATATATATATATAACATTAAAAATCATTTTTTCTCATTGTAACCCTCCCCCCCATCTCACAGCTGAGAAGAGTAAATTGTTTTGAATCCTCCTTCCTATTTCCCAACATCCAAAATTCATTTGATTAATTTCAATAACATTTTTTTGGTGCCCTTTTCCAAGAAGAGTTAATTTCTCCTTTCTTAGGAATTCTTGATCTAGGATCTGTAGCCACCATCCCAAGAGATTTCTGGATAGATTTCAGGGGGTCACTGAACTTGGGTGGGAAAAATAATCACATCTTCATTTTCACTAATCTTTGCCTTCCTTTATAATTCTCTATTTTATTTTTTGCATGTAAAAATATTCTGAGAAGAGAACTATTGGATTCACCAGATTGCCAAAGGAATCCATGTCAAAAAGGTTAAAAACTCCTGGTCCTATTGAGACTATTCTGAAATTTCATTTTCCATTTGTATCCTTTCTATGCCGCTCATTCTATGTAGGGTTTGGAGGAGATAAAAGCTTTCCTCTTTTCTCGTTATCTGAATACTTTCTTTTAGAAGAGAATCCAGAAGTGCTTGACATAAGGAAGACAAACTCACAACAAGAAAATGAAAATGACTATATCTTAATACTCATGAAATTAATGATTTCTCTTATGAGAGTCTTTTCTGAATCAGCTATATAGAATCAGATATAAACTTAATAGAACAGATGAAAATAAAAGCTAAAAATTTTAAATGGGAAAACATTATGAAATGTTATTTTAAAATTAAAGTATTTGCTTAAACACCATTACTGTAGAAAATTGGGGAATTGATAGAGGAAAAGACATTGATATGGATTAGCACCACTTCCTACAGGAATTTAGCTGTGGTTAAGATGGAGAGATCTGGTCCCCAAGGGCAAAACTAATTTAGAATAAGACCCATTTGCAAAATCTTAGGAGTTTGGTGGAAGACATGAGCAGTATTTCCTTATAAAACATTTGATAAAAGTGAATTTCCAAAAAACTTGACATGAGACTCAGGTAAGTCAGATCATCCCAAGAACATTTAAGTATGAAACTAGGAAGTCAATAAACAGATGAAAACTTGAAAGCATATACCAATATTTCTCTAACAAGCTCATTCCTCATTAGTAACCGGCAGTGGATGTCACATTTGGATTCAGCATCATAGTTCCCAATGTGAGGAAATGGCATGAAAGAAAACAGAAGGAATAAAGAAATAGTTACACTACTAGACAATACATACAGGGGTAGCCCGTACTGTAGGCACTACAACTTTGATGGAATGGATGGATAGAGTCTGAAGACATGTAAAAGAGGAGGATACCATACAATTAGAAAAAGTCATAAATACTATAACACCCCCCCAAAGCAAATAGAGAAAATATTAGTAACTATTTACCTATCTGCTTACTTTCTTAATCATCTAAAAGATAATAATTTACAAATATGTTTAGGATATTAATGAAAATCTGACAAAAGTACAGTCAGGTGATCACATTCTACAGCAATATTCTACAGCAAAATACATTTTTTTAGTCACTCTCTTGACTTAAAAGTATAGAGAACTCATGCTAATTTATTTTTTAAAAAAGAATTTGACTTGGTAGAGCAAAAAAAATGCCCTTCAACAGATGTTTTCCATATATATGTTAAGATCATATGAGATTCCTCGTAGGAGCAGTATTTACATTGTAATAAAATCATCTGATAATATCAGATAAGGCATAAAAGTAGGAGGCACATATTTACCAAAGGTGACCACTTATATGAGGATATCCTATCCAGAGTCCAAATGCAATAAAGATTATTTTTAAGTAATGAAGTTCTCCAGATATTCCATCAAGCACAGGACTTTCTAAATGAGATATAGATTCATCCAGAAATTCAGCCTAACCATCCACACAGAAAAAAACAAGTGGATGAAAAATACCTATTATGCAGTCTATCTAAATGTATTGTCCATCAGTATATACATCTTGATCTGACTTCAAATAGTGTGTTAAGAATTGAAAATCGGGATAACAGTGGGCTGAATTGTAACAGGTAAAATACATAACATTTATAATTTCATAGATTTATAGCTGGAAAAGACCTTAATTGAAACCCCTCATTTTATTGATAAGGAAGCTGAGATCTAGAGAGATTAGGTAATTTACCCAAAGTCATACAAGTAGTAATTAGCAGATCCCAGGATTTAAATTCAATGTTTCTTACTCTAAATCAATATTAATTTTATTGTATCAAGCTCGTAAATCTTTTTAATCAGTATTCCTCTGATCTCTAGTGATATGGTACGACTATGAATTATGAAATACCACATTCTTCAAAAAATTGAAATAGTGTGTCACTCAAAAAGCAATGGAAATATGCATAATGAGCAGAAATAAGACTATTATCAATGTCAAGAGATCATGAGGAGGGGGCAGCTGGGTGGCTCTGTGGATTGAGAGCCAGGCCTAGAGATGGGAGGTCCTAGGTTCAAATCTAACCTCAGACATTTCCCAGTTGTGTGACCCTGGGCAAGTTACTTGACCCCCATTACCTAGCCCTTACCACTCTTCTGCCTTGGAGCTAATACACAGTATTGACTCCAAGATGGAAGGTAATGGTTTTTTTGTTTTGTTAATTTAAACCCTTAACTTCTGTGCATTGACTCATAGGTGGAAGAGTGGTAAGGGTAGGCAATGGGAGTCAAGTGACTTGCCCAGGGTCACACAGCTGGGAAGTGTCTGAGGCCAGATTTGAACCTAGGACCTCCCGTCTCTAGGCCTGGCTCTCAATCCACTGAGCTACCCAGCTGCCCCCGGAAGGTAAGGGTTTTAAAAAAAAGAGAGATCATGAGGACATCGCTCCCTTACTTTTCCATCTCCACCATTTTGGGTAGGCATCTTTTGGAAGATTCATAGGAAGACATAGGGAAGCATCAAACTGTGAAAAAAACATGGATGGTTGTAATCTGTACCTTTGGAGGGAATGAGATCACTGATGAATCTATTGGAGTATAGAAGTACAAATGTAAAGCTCTATACTTAAGTTCAAAAGTAGCCATTCCACAAATACAGAATAACTAGACAACGTTCAAGTGAAAAATATTTGGAGATTTAGTAAAAGTAGAAATACTAACTCATTACTCAACCCCAACGAGAAGCAAAGTGTTCAGATTCAGAGAAGTGATTGTCCTGCTGAACCCTGTCCTGATCAGACAACATTTGGAGTGTTGGGTTCAGTTCTCAGTATCATATTTTAGGGAAAATATTGATGTATGGGAATATGGCCAGGTGATGGTGACCAGGTTGATGAGGGGGAGACCATAGAACCTAAGGATCAGTTGAAGAAATTATAATGGTTTAGCTTAGAAAAGAGAATGGGAGGGATGATAGTTGCTTTAAAATATTTGAAGGATTTTTGGCATGGATGAGAAATTGCAATTGTTTTATAAAATTGGCTCTAGAGAACAGAAGGAGGAGTCATATTTCAAAGATAGAGAAACAGTCTTACCCTAATGAAAGGAATAGAATTCTTAACAATGAAAACTACTTCAGGTAGTAGGTAATAAAACCATAGGATATCAGTGCTGGAAGGGATATCAAAAACTGTGTGAGGCTGTGATTAAAACTTTACTTGAGAAATACTTGATAAATTGTCACACAGTCTTTGCTTTAAAATTCCTGAGAGTTTTACTAACTTTTAAGGCAAACCCATTTTATGGATAACTAATTGTTAGGCAGCGTTTCCCTACATTACATTTGGGAAGCCAAATTAATTGAAGGAGAGACAGACAGTGGCATGTGCCATGCAGATCAAACCACCACTCACAACTTTACTGCCACCCCCCCTCAGACTCCAATAGACTGGGTTCCTGTGTTCAGTAGCAGTGACTTCCAGATCCTACGAACATCAGTTATAGTCTGGTATGCACCTTTGATACTAGGAAAACATACTTAAACAGGTTCATATAAAGGAGAGCTAGAATATTATAGTCTCAGATTCTTTAAAAGAAATCAGCCCAGGAAAGAAGGGATACTATTAGGGATAAAATTCTGAAGATACATAGAAACAATACCAATAAGAAAAAAGAGGAATTTTTTTAAGGATACTGATATATACAACAGAGAACTCATTGACAAATTTTATATTAAAACGTGTATATATGTCCTTCATGAGTGTTATGGAATATTTTTGTGCCATAAAAGTGATGAATATGATAAATACAGAAAAACATGAGAAGACTTTGCCCAATAGGAAGTGACATTAAATTTTTTGCTCCAAATTTTAAGAAAACATCTGAGAGTGACCATTTACTCTAATACAATAAGTTAAGAAATTATATGAAAAGCTATCAGAAAAGACCCTACAAGGAAAGATCCCTAGATCCCAAAATCTGGAAAAGGCTGTGAACATTTAGACATTTTAGAAAGCCAGATAAGAAACCTCAGTAGAGAAATATAGCCACTCTATTTTACAGCAATTTTCTAGCAAGATCCTTTAGTTGGAACACAAAGTTTTTTATAATTTCATTTTTTCTATAAGAGAAAAATATAATTATGATTCTTCTTATCAGTATTGCTCAACATTCAGCTCTTACTCAATATCAGAAAGTTTATATTAGAAAAAAGTCCTAAGAGAATAAGAAACATGGGGAAAGTTTTGGTGCCAAATCAGATTTCAGCAGAAAAACCTTGAGTGTAATGAATATGGAAAAGCCTTCATAGTTCATATCTTACACAACATAAGAGAATTCATGGTACCAAAAAAATCTTTTGAATGTATTTGGCATCAAAAAGCTCATGCTGCAAAGGATTTTATGCCGAATGCATTTAAAGAGTTTCTTTGCAGCATGAATTCTCTGTTGTATATGTATGATAAATATGAGAAAGCCTCTTTGGTCCTCAGGTTATTCAACATCTCGGCATTAATACTGGAGAGAAATCTAATGAATGTAATGAACATGGGAAAATATTAAGCAGTAGGTTGTCTTATTGAATTTTACAGAATTCATACTAATTAGAAACAATTTAAATGTAATGAGTATGTAAAAAACCTTGACACACTTTACAGATTTAACTCATGATCTGAAAACTTATACTGGATAGTATGACTATGAAAAAAGTTTTTCAGTTACTATTCACCATTCATTAGACATCAAGAGAATTTATACTTGAGAGAAACCATTTTAATGTAATGAATGTGGGGATACTTGTAATGCAAAGATGCAATAAAGGCTTTTGCCCTTGCAAAAGTTAACTGAAAACTTCTGGCAGTTAGAGGCTTTAGAATCCTGTGAAAAAGTTCAGTTGGTCCCTGAGGCTTGAGGAGAACGGAAGGACCAACTGGAGCTCTGCCTTTGGCTTTCGGCTTTGCTTTTGGCTTGTGCCTTGTCTCTGGACAATTTGAACTTAGCTATTTTCTCCGGACCTCTCCCTGACCTTCTCCATACTATTCCCCTGTTGCCTTTCCTGTTTTCCTGTGGGCTCTGGGAGGAAGGGTGGCTTTTGGGTTTTTAGTGAATAGACTTTGTGGGTTTAGTGTCCCTATAAACAAGTAGGACATCCTTGAATCAAACTATCCCTTACTTTATTGATTTAGTATACCCTCTACTTTAAAAGCAGCCAAATCTTCCCTGGCTGAGAGAGCAGGTTCTCTCTCAGTCTAACCCATTCCTGTGACTCTCCCCCATCTTGAGTTTATCCCTAGTGGCTGTCAGAAACCCTAAACCCCTCTCTCCTTTCTTACCAACCCTGAAAATTAATAAATCCCCTTGTTACCTAATCAAACCCTCTGGTGAATCGTGTTGAAGAATTAGGCAAGGGTTGAAGGGGAAGGAATTATTCTCTTTATTTCTTGAGGAAACTGGAGGCATCCATCTTGGGAGGAAGTAGTTGCCCTACACTTCCTCCTGAAACCCTTCAGTTTCACTGACAGGGAGGAGCCTTGTGACTCCTTCTTTGAGGACCTGAGAAACTGACAAGAAAGCCCTCAAGTCAAATTTAAACCATTTCTGACTGGCCCTATTCCTTGTGTCTAAAGAAGTACCTTTCCTGCCTGGAAGGGTTCAGCCTATTTTCCCCACAATATCCTCTGTCTCTAGCCTGAGTGTCTAGTCTGTGTTAGCTGCCTCTCCTGAATACCTCACCTATTCCCGTGTCATCCAATATACCGCCCTATCCATTCCTTCCCTAAACTCAGCCATCCCTTTCATTCCTCCATAGATAATACCTATCTCACCTTTATTCCTTCCTTTTAACCTTAAAGAGTCAAAGATTACCCTACACTTCTTGATAACATACTTTTGGTAGAAAATCAGTTCTTAAAATATACCAGAGATTTCATACTGGAGAAAAGCCATATATGAATGTAATAAATGTGGGAGCTCCTTCAGTTGGAGCTCCATCCTTATCCAGCATGAAAGATTTCATAATACAGGGAAAATTTATGTCTGTAATGAGAGTTGAAAAGGTTTCAACTCCAGGTCAAGCTTTTCATGAATATATGAGAATTCTAATGGAAGGAAACCTTGTGTAGGTAATAAACATGAAAAAGCTTTCAATAAAAGGTCATCCCTTAGTAAACATTCAAAAATTTACACTGGGAAGAAGCCATATGGATGTAATGAGTATAGGAAAGCCTTTAGTCAGAGTTTAATACTTGCCCAATATAGAATTCATGCTGAGGAGAAATTATGTGAAAGAAATTAGTCTAGAAAAGCCTTCAGAAAGAGCTCCAGCATCTGAAAATATATACTAGAGAGGAACTATTTAAAGATAATATGCAAAGGAAAAATTACCTATTGGCCACTTTTAATTCAATGCCAAAAAATCACACCCAAATAAATTTAGAATGTCATGGGGTTGTGAAAAAGATTAATTTAAAAAGTCTACTTTGTGTTAGACTCTTATGGTAGATTATATGCCCCTACTGAACAGTGAATAAACTTTTCTTGTTCAATTTATATAGCCCAGTAGAACATTCATATATGATTTCTAGTTAGGTAATGGTTCCTCAGAAGGTCTTTGTGATATCTGCCTTTTTAACAACCATGTGTGAAATCTAGTTGGAAAACTTCTGGAATGATAAAATGGAAAGATTCATCTAAACTACAGTCTTATTCTTCAAGAGAATGTAATAAATTGGGTAGAGCAACCCAAATTCTCTCCCAATAAGTTTCATCCAGTATTTTTGTTCTTATGCCCATTTATAGGCTTGCTAGTAGTGGGGGCATTTTGAAACAATGATTTTGAATTGTATAAAATTGTATGAAATCATTGTACTTTTGATATCATGGTTTGGAGATTTCCAAATGGTGATTTTTATGCTATGAAATATTTTGTGTCAGGAGTTAGAAAGATGTGTCATAATGTTTTCTCCCTTGTAAGGGGAAAAATTAGGGTTTAGTTGGATGAATATTAAAAGTTTTGGTTGCCAAGGAATTGAATGTGTCAATTCCTAATGAAGAAACCTCAAGTCAAAATGACTTTTATGGTAGTTTATTTACAAATGAGAAGAGAAAGAGAAAGTAAAAAATTAGAGAGAAGATAAGATAAGATAATTAACCTAATGCACTAAATAATTTGCTCTGGCCTATGTCTCAACCCAGGTAGGACTAACTAGTCCTCAGTTGGAGAAGGCTCAGCCTTGAACCGAGGGCCAAGGGCCAAAGACCAGGGATGAATGAAGCAAAAGCTTTGGTCAGCAAGCCTCTCCTGAAAGGAGAGTTCCTTCAGAGAAATCCAGGAAATGCCAGTTTTTGCACTCACCACGTGTAGTTCTAAGAGAGAGATTTAAGAGCAGTCTCACCACGTCCAAAATCCCAGCCAGACAGCCAAAGCTCCTTCAGGCTCAAGACATGAACAAGAAGAGAGTTACAAGAAGTTGGCACTCCCTTTTAAAGGCACTTCTTTTTCATCACTTCCTGTGCCTTCCTCCTAGTTTACATGTCCAATCACAACAGACGCTTTGCTTAGGACTGCTCAAGGGGCAGTCAGTCAATTCTGATTCATCACCTACTCTTGCACATGTGAGTTACAGACTTCCCAACTTGTGAATTAGGTGGTGATGTTTATACCTTTGGTGATTAAATCTAAAAATGGGCAGCTGTAGATTTTTTTTTTAAACCCTTGTACTTCGGTGTATTTTCTCATAGGTGGAAGAGTGGTAAGGGTGGGTAATGGGGGTCAAGTGACTTGCCCAGGGTCACACAACTGGAAGTGGCTGAGGCTGGGTTTGAACCTAGGACTGTAGATTTTATCTCATCACAATCCCCTTGTGATCATTTGGGAGACTTGTCTCCCCAATTGATCATTTGATGTAATCATCTTGTACCCCTAAAAATCTTCTAACTACAATAGTTAGAGATAAGAGGGAAATAGGAGAGAGAGGGAGCAAAACCAATGTTTTGCTAGGCGCATTGACAAAAAGCCAATTAGGGGTCAATCCCCTTTGGCATAAGAGTTTACAATTCAAAATAATTGTGTTCAATCCCCTTAAGTTCAATCAATTGCACCCCAAAGTTCATTCTGGATCATCTTGATTCAGTGTAAGTTTCTGCAGGCATCTTTCTCTAAATAGTTCATTTCTTTGGATTCAAGGAGTTAGCAAGCTCCTTTTTCTGAAAATTTTCTTGAACAAAATTTTAAATCTTGAGTTTTTATGAAAATACACTCCCCCCTGAAGAAGGTGTTGACCAACACCCAGATCAGCTCAGAATACATCATTGAGTTATGGAGTTTATGAGTCAATTATCAAAAAAAAACCAAAAACATAGAAGGAAAAATAGAAGAAAAATTAAACTTTCAGAGAAATGAAAAATTCAAAATCAGAATCAAAATATCAAAAATTTAAGTATATAAAAATTTCTAAGTAGACAAGAATAAATTCATAACATGCCCTTGTATTAGGGTCCAATTTTTAAAATTTATAACAGGTCCTTTGTTATATTGAATCTCTGGGAGCTTGAAGTTCACTTTTGAATGACAGATAAGTCATTTGGATAGAATATTCCCAGAGAGGCATGCGGGACTCAGGAGAGAGCTGTTGAGAACCCTGACAGAGGTTCTTGGGTCTTTTACCTGTCCCTGAGGCTAGAGATCAGTGTGGATCCTGGTCTTTGGAGACAGAGAGTTGCAAACTCAACCCTGCAAGTTCCTCTTTTGTTTCCTGTGCCATTATCAACCTGTATTTGACCACCGTCTCTGTTTCTACTGCCCCCTAGATATTAGGAAGTTCATCATCTTAGCTATCTAGGTTTCCCAGGGCCCAGGAGGGATCCGGGAAGTGGGCAGGAGATGAAGAAGAGGGTGGAAAGGGTGGATATATCTCAACTGATAAGGCTTAAGATCTGTTGAAGAAGAAGCTGAAGATTTCCCGGCAGTTTGCCTACTCTGGTTTAGCCCTGGCCAGGCTGTACCAGAGAGAAGCTATCATCTTGATTCCTTCATTTGCCTGCAGTTAGAGATTCATTAGTGTCAATTTAAAGTAGGGTCTCCTTTATCTCTATCCCTTACCATTATTCTACTTATCAAATATATACAAAGTTTTAAAGTAACTTCCTGAATTGGTTTCGAAAGCTTATTTGGGAAGGGAGTCACGCAGTCAGATTACCAACGTTACCTCAGCTAAAGAGCCCAATAATTAATACCAATTAATCCCAGGTGGGTCCTGAAGGGATAAACCACTTTGATCTAGAGGATCCTACCTGGGCAACTGTTATAAAGGAGAAGTACCATCTTATCATCTCTCTGTACTCCAACTTCATATATCAAAAGATAGTAGTGACCTCCTTATAATATAACACCTTGTATTAAAGTCCAATTAAAGTCATTTGTGTCCTAAAATCTGGACAAAAATGCAGTAATATTATTTACCCATTTTGCAGCCAGGACTATAGGAAGTTACCATATCATAAGAGAGGAAAAAAAAGAACTAGATTTTTGTGTAAAAGGGAAATGTCATTCCTTTGTCTGATTTACCTTCATTCTTAGAGACAGGGGAGCCAGAAAAGCCAATTTTTAGGTACTTGATAGTAATTTACAAAGAGTATGGTTCAAGGAGTACTGTGTCTTAACATATGTCAAGCTCTGCAACCTTGAGTCTCACACTAGGTTCAAGTCCTTTCATAGTGGCATAGAAGTTCATCAATCCTACCTGGATTGGTTTAGTCTTTTTTTGACCTTCTGCAGATTCTCATCAATTCCACTGGGATTGGTTGGTCTTCTTGACCTTGTGCTTCTTGGCACTATATAATGTCTCTTTTGTTCCCTTCTCCTGGAATCAGATACAAATATTAATCACAGTCCCATAACATTTATCAATAAATGGCAGGTTTCCATAGTCTAAAGCTTTTGGGTATGAATTAATATTAGAACATATATTTTAAACTTATATCATTGCAGAAAAAAAGATTAACATTGATTGTATGTACTTTTAAGTACAAAAAGTAAGAAAAGGGAAAAGAATCAATTATTCTATTAAAAAATAAAAGGAAAAGCAATAATAAAAAATCAGGAATTCAGTGTATTCTCCAAAAACAGTGTCCATTTGTCTATGGACTTTTATCTCCAATGCATGTGACATTTAAAAAAAACCTATGAACTCAGGTAAAATCAAAATACCATGAGTAGATGAACAGTGTACATATGAGAACAGAGGAAGAGACACTAGAGAGCCAAGACAGAGGGGAAGCCAATAGTTGGAGATTAGTAGGAAGTAGAGGTAAAAGATGTAGAATCATAGATGTTAGAACCACAAGGAATCATTTAATTTAAATCCCTAATTTTACAGGTGAGAAAAAAATAAGGCTTGGAACATATAATTGGCTTATATAATGTTTCAGTATTAGAGAAAAATAAGATCTAGTATTATTAGTGCCCATGTCTCTTGATTCCCATGTTAGCAATGCCTCTAATACATAGACACACATGCAAACACACACACATTTTGCAAAGCATTGTGCTTGGAAGTTCATAGTAGGCACATAGTAAATGATGATTGGTTTACTGATGACCTCCCCTCGCATTCCTCCCACCACAAACTGCATAAAGATGCAAACTAGGGAGTTGGAATCTTAAGAATAAAAGAGACCTTTGAGCCCTCTGTTTCCTCTTTAGTTGCCTGGAAGAGAGGGATAGTGGCATTAAGGTGGTGGTACAGACTATGAAACCAGGTCTGTTAGAGGACTTACAGTGGCTGTCCATTAATTCCTGAAAATTAGTGAGTGGTATAGGTTACAGGAAGAGGTGATTTAAGAATTGTCAGGTAGTTGGTTGCAGTTCAGATATTCAAGACCAAAGAGAACTGTTATTGAAGCGCACATAAATAAAAGTTACCAGGGGAGTGCTATTTAATAATCTACAGGAAGATAAGAACTGAAAAGTGCAGTGGACTTGGCTGGGGTGAAAGTAAGGATTACATCTCAAGTATTGAGGCTATGGGCTCTTAAAGAAGAGCTGGTATTCCTGTGCTCCTCTGAAAAAGGAATTAGGAGAGGAACTGGTATGTGTTTTACCTCCTTAGTAGAGAATAAATTCCATTAAGGTAGGAAGGATGTCACTCAAATTTAATGTCTTTCCTAGCAACTAGCAGTATTCTGCACATAGAAGGAAGTTAGTAAATGAATACTGATGGCCCTGACCTAGTGTAAGTTTGCTTTTTATCACTCAGTCGATAAGAATTTAAGCAATTACCATGTTTCTGGCACCAACCCTGGTGCAAACAAGCCAGGATTGTCATGTATGAAAAGAATAGATAGAAGGTTTCCTTTCCAATAGGCCAGGCAGAAAGCACTTTTTAAATGCCTATTATATGCTGGGTGCTAGAAATGAAAAGATAAAAATGAAATGGTCTTTGCTTGATATTAAAGAATTTTCTTTTCTTAAGAGTCCTCAATCTCCTCCCACATTTGTTTGGTAAGAAATGGAGTATGTGATTACCGCAGCATTCAAAGGGAGTAGGTACGGTACCGAGGAAGGCGTGAGGGGAAATTCCTGAATGTGTGATGGAGCAGGAGACCTTATTCACCCTGTAGCCCAGTGGGGAAGGGGAAGGAGAGAGGTGGTTTCCCTCTGTAGTTCCTCATCCGCGCCTCTCCTCTCGTTTTTCTCTCCCTTTGTCCCCGTCCCCCGTGTCTCCCTCCATTTCTCCCTCTCTCCTCCCTCCCTCTTTTCCCTGCCCGTGGCTCGGACAGGCTGGAGAGGGGCGAGTCCTCGGAGCTTAGAGCATCCCGCTGCGGGTGGGAGGGCCGGGCCGCTTCCAGCGAATGGACACGTCTCGGAGTTCGGAAGGTGAGCGAGCCGTTCTCCCCTCTAGGGGCTGAGAGCAGAGCCTCCGCCAGGTTGGGGGTTCCGGAGCTTGAGACGCCCCAGTGAGCCGGGACTGCTGTGTCCTCGAGGGGATCCATACCCGGAGGCTTCATCCCAAGTTAGATTCGTTCCCTGCGGCGGCCAAGCCGCAAAGCTCGGGGTCCAAGAGGACCCAGGCTTTTGGATAAGGATGGGCTTCAAAAGCGGAGTAACTTTTTTCTCGCTGTGATTCGACCAGGGCAAAGTGCCCCCCCTCTGCGTACCTGAGTTTTCCCATTTGGGAAACATCCAGGTCTGAACAAATGGCCTCTGGAGAGCCCTTCAGCTCCCAATACTCTGATTTGAACTTTATGTAAGCTTAGACATATGGGGGTGAACCGGGAAACCCCTCCAAGAGCGGCAGGTGGTCTTAAAGTCCATGTGTTCAGCCTGTTGTGGCTTTCCCTTCCCTCTGGCCGGGATGACCCCAGCACAGTATTTGCAGCCCACCTGCCACAGGGACCATCAGAGGGGCCAATGGCCAAGGTTCCAGTGACTTACGGCGTCCTCAAATAACCAGAGCCCCAAACTACCTTTCCACCTTATCTCCCAGCCTGGGAATTGCTCCTACTCCCTGTGCCTCCCTTTCCACACTGGGCCTCTAAAACTATTTTTGTTTGGGAGAAGGACCCAGGACGGACTGCTTCTGCTCTGCCCAGACAGGTCTCTCCTATTCTTTTCTTGCTTGGCTGAAGAAATCTTGAGATTGTATGGATATTTTGGTAAATTCCAAACACTACCACACATACACCACACAACCCCAAGTTAATTTTTAAAGAAAGACTTATCTTGGCTTTATGTTTTTACATTAGTTATTTCCCCATAAACCCAACCCCATCCCCTTGTTTTAAAAAATAAGTTTAAGAAAAACTAATCAACAATAATGACAGAATCTGGCTTCCCCTATATTGCCTTTCTACTTGTCTACTGAGAAGAGGGAGATGTGTTTCATCATTTCTCCAGACCTGAGACCGGACATTACAATTAAGCAATTTGAATGCTAAACCTGTTGCTTTTGTTTGTATTATTGAAACCAACATACATTATTGTATTTCTCTTGATTCTTCTTGTTCTATTTGACATCAGTTCACTGAAGTCTTCCTGTTTCTATGAATTTCTCTTGTTTGAGTTCAGTAATATTCCCTTACATCATTTCCAGTTTTTTGCTACCTTCCAAAGTGCTTCTATAAATATTTTGGTGTGTATGGGATCTTTAACTCTGTCTTTGACCTCATTAAAGTATATACTTATAAGTAGGTCAAAGGGTATCATTAATTTAGTGACTTTTCTCAATTCCAAATTGTTTTCCAGAAAGGTCAGACCAAATCACAGTTCCACCACAGCACATGAGTGTGCCAGTCTTCCCCAGCCTTTCCAAAACTGACTTTCCTCATTTTATTGTCTTTTCTCCCCATATGAGAGCCACAAGAAAATCATTATATAACACTTCTAGGTTTTCAAAGTGCTTTATAAATGTTGTCTCATTTTATCCTCACAAGAAGAGGTAGCTGTTATTATTATCCCCATTTTATAAATGTGGTAGATAAGGTAGTTTAAACAACTTGCTAGTCTATATAACTAGTAAGTATCTAAGGCTGGATTTGAACTCAGGTTTTCCAAACTCCCCAGTCCAGCATTCTATTCATTGTGCCCCCATTTGTAGTTGATAGTTTGCAATTCTTTTGAAAAATGTCTCCTTATTTCCTTTGACTCTTTTTAATTTATATTAACCCTGAATTTGTAGAAATTACTAAGTCCCACTTTCTTCTGTTCTATATCACTGGGGTATAGTTAAATAAATGAACGAGGTTTTGGCTGAATGATAATGTCTTTGCTCCCTTCTTCTACACTTACTGTGATTTTAATCATCCTCAGGTTCCCAATCTGTGCCCAGGAACAAGGTCTCAGAGGCAGCTCAGGAATCAGTGCCTGCCCCAGCCACCATCAGCTTCTCTTCTCCTGGGATGCCTCTTAGATGGCATCATCAAGAAAATCTGCCCCACCTCTATAATCACTGACATGGTACTCACCTCCTTGCTTTGGAACTTCCCTTCTCCGATGGTAATGCCCTTGTCTGATTCACTTCACCCAAAATGACTATGGCCTAAGACTGAGCTCACAATAACTCATATTTACATACCACTAAAAAAAAAAAAAACCCTTACCTTCCATCTCAGAATCAATACTAAGTATTGGTTCCAAGGCAGAAGTGGTAAGGGGAATTGAGGTTAAGTGACTTGTCCAGGGTCACAAAGCTAGGAAGTGTCTGATGTCAGATTTGAACCCAGGATCTCCTGTCTTGAGGACTAGTTCTCTATACCAAGTCACCTAGCTGCCCCTCAGATGATTTACAGAGCATTTTAACATTTACAGAAAGCTTTGCTCAGGTAACCATAAGGTAGGTAGTGTAAATGTTTTGTTTGCCATTTTATAAAGTAGTTGAAGCTAAGGAAACATAAGTGATTTTTCACCTTATTCAGTCTTATAGAGCTAGAACTTAGCACAGGATTTCTGACTTATGCCCATTTCTCAGTTTTCTTTTACTTTAGAGCCTTTTGCTTGTCACTGTCCCCTCTAAATGATTGTGATGTACCTTTACTTAAAAACAAGGTGAAATCGAGTAGCTAGAGATTTAATGGTCATATTTATGGACCTGATATTTCAGCAAAATTGAGGGGGGAACGTTATAAAAAGACCTTATGTAAAAGAATGAAGTCAAGAATCCTAATTGATTACATGCCATATAGTCTCATTTTAAAATAGCCAGAATGACGGTAGAATATATGACATACAACGACCAGAAATATCTACGTTTTAAAAATAAGTTAGAGCAATTAGACTTTGGAGCACTTATTTTTGGATATGGTAGCTAACTGTAAAACCATTTTAGTCTTATCTTTTCTCACTGACTTCTTATCCACAAAAACAGAATGTCCCATGAGGAACATTTGCAGATTCCTAGATGTTAAACTATTTCTACAATATTCTCCTAATCTGTTAGTTTAATACTAAAATATTTCAACATGTTCATGATGTCCTCTCTTTGTAGACGACCATCCATGTATTTTCATTGTATTTTATTCTTATCCTTATCCTTCCTACATTCTCCATAGAATATCTACTCAATGAGTTGGAAGCCTTGGACTAGTTCTGTGAAGAGCCATATAGCACTGGGACTATTATTAACCTCTTGTCACCCCTTTGTCTTGCTATGTAAATGGCCCACCTCATTTTCCTGTCATTCATTTCCAGGATGATATATTTTACAAAACTTTGTGCAATTTAAAACATCATTGGCAATATGCTGCACTATACTGATATCCTTACTCCATTGGGCCAAGCACAAGTTTAATTCTTCGGAAATTGTAGTTTTCAGGATTTGTACTCATAAAGCATTATCGAGGATATTGGGTTTAAAAGACAAGGTTTTGTATCAGGGAGGATCATTGAAAGTAATACAAAGTTTACCAAGTGATTACTAGCCATTTCTCTTCTTTCTGTTCAATTCTAAGCACAACTGATTGTCTACTGGCAGTACTTGTCGAAGATATACGTATGAATAGACTAAATTAATGGATTGCACATCTAGCTGCATATCATAGTGTGAATAACTGACATTCTTTTTCCATGATTTTTCCTTTCTGGATTGTCAAACTAATCTCATTTGCATGGTCAATGATCTCATTGAGAAGACCTTATAATATTCTGGGGCCAGTACAGCCAGCATAATGCCATTTATAAACAGGAACATCTGGAAAATCTTATCATCTATATGAAACCCTCTACCATTACAAAACAGTTTCTGAAAGAATGGCAAATACTGTTAAAGAGCATATATCTCCCTGTTTTATGACTCACTTAATATGTTATGATAAGAGTTAAACAAAGTTATCTTATCTTGAAGGAGAACCTTCAAAGCTGTACTTTGTTCTACCAAACCAAATGCTTTTTTAAATAATCAAACAATAAACACAAGATCTTACATTCTTTACAATTTTGGTCATTTGTATATTTGGTCTGCTATATAAAATCATTTGTAATAGCCTGCCTGTTTGCTTCTCGTATTTTCATCATGAAGACCTTTAATATGCATCCTCTGTGAGGAGGCAGCCCACAAAGGATAGAAAACTCAATAATGAAATTTCAAGAATTTGAAATTTTGATGACTCAAACAGAAACAATCCCAATAAGGAATAAAAATCAGAGATTTAGAGATTAGTGTAGGATAGTATTTTAGCAGTGTAGAAAGGTACTGCTAGATGTCTTTGAGATAATAAGATGGACATGTCATAGTTTTCAAAGAGGAGAAAGTGAAATGTGTAAGAAAGTGAACATAACTTCAATTCTTGACAAACTTATAGAACATATTTTGAAACGGATGGTGTATGAGTATTTAGATAAAGAAGGAAGTGATTACAAAATTCTAGCATAGGTCCATCAAGAATAAGCTATGCCAGATTCATTTCCTTTCTTTACATGGTTAATAAATAAGGATAATTCTACAGATGTAGACTGCCTGGATTTTGGATTACTAAATAAGGAGAATTATATAGACATAAACTTTTTTGGATTTTTGCAAGGTATTTCTACTAAATTTTGTGGATGGTGAACAGTTAGGTGGTTGATTGGTTAAAGCCAAAAAATAAGTTGTGATTAGTGGATCAGTATCAACCCAAATCTATTAATTCATTGGTATAGAAGACTCCTGATGAAGAAATTCCCTTTACCAATGGCAAATTAACAGCTCTTTTGCAACACATAGTATAATCTTAGAGAGTTGCCTAAGGGCATTAAGAGTTAAATGTCTTGCCAAGGCTGAATCTTGAACCCAGCTCTTACTGACTCAGAGGACAACTCTGTATCTGGCCTTATTGCCATATCTTGCAAGTTGAGACTATCAACCAGAAGAGAACTCTAGTGGCATGCCCTAGCTTGCCCATCCTTAGTTTTGTTATCTTCAGTGGTTTTTTTCTTGGCAAGGATGAGGACATAAATGGCAGATTGCATGGAATTTGGAAAAATTAGCTAATTTTTTGGATGATAGAATAGAAATATAAAATGATTCAGTCTATAAGAATGAGCTAAATATAATAAGATGAAATTCAGAGGGATAAATGTAAAGTTTATGCTTGGGTTAAAAGAATCAGTTACATAGTTAACAGGTGAGAACAGGGAAGGTATAGCTTAGCAAAAGTTCATATGAAAAAGATCTAGAAATATTAATGGACTCTGAGCTCAATACAAGTTAACGTGGTATGTTTACTAAAAACAGTGAGCTTTCAAGATCCCTTAATCAACACACATTGTCCAGAAATAGGACTTATATTATACTTTGCCCTGCTCATTCAGTCAACAAACTTTAAGTATCTATTATGTGCCAGGAGCTTACAGTTCTAATGGAGGAAACAACTTTTACATATCTAAGTATATACAAAATATATGCAAAATGAATATAAGGAATTTTTGGATGGAAGGGCAGTAGCAGGGGGTTGGAAATTATTTCATATAAAAAGTGACACAAGCTGAGTTTTGAAGGAAATGAGAGATTCCAAAAGTCAAAGATGTGGGAGATATTCCAGGCATGGGGCCAACACATAGATATGTAGATAGGAGATGGAGTGTTATGTGTGAGGGGTAGCAAATATATGAAGTCCAGTATGGTCAAACCAAGCACCTGGTGGCACAGTGGATGGAGAGCTAGGCCTAGTGTCAGGGAGAACCATTTAAAATATGTCTTCAGATACTTAGCAGTATGACCCAGGGCAAATCACTTAACCTCTGCTCAGTTTTCTCAACCATAAAATGGGGTTAATAAAAGGACTGCAATAAGGATCATATGAGTCACATCGGTAATTGTATGGAAGATGAATGGAGTGGGGAGAAATGAGACAGGAAGATCAAATGTAAGGTAACTGCAATAGTCCAAGTGATGAAGGCCTATACTAGGAAAGTAGCTGCATGAGGGGAGAAAAGATGACATGTATTAGATATTGTGGAGGTAAAAATGACAAGATTTGGCCACTGATTGGATATTTGGGGTGAGAATGAGTTGAGGATGACAGCAAGGTTGCAAACCTGGGTGACTAGAAGGATGATGTTCTTGACAATAATAGGGACATGTTGCAGCAGAGCGAGTAGGGACCCATAAAGATAACAAGCTATGTTTTCAAATATTGTCTGAGAGTCCTATGGAATTTCTAGTAGATAGTTTGTAATTTAGAACTGGATCTCAGGAGGAAAACTAAGACTGGAGAATTATCTGTAAAGAGATTATAATTGAACCCAAAGCTTCTTGACCTAAGGAATGATGGACATGGTAAGATCTGTGCTTTAACAATAGCAATAGAAGCTCTGTGGAAGGTAGAATGGAGAGCAGAAAGATCTATAAAGAGATTATTGTGATAAACCAGACATAAATAATACAGACTGGAACCAAAGAAATTAAGGTATACTGGAAAGGAGAGGATAGACTGAGTTTTTTTTTTAACATTTATTAATATACATTTTTAACATGGTTACATGATTCATGCTCCTCCTTTCCCCTTCACCCCCCCCCCCGCACTCCCCCCACTCATGGCCGATGCGCATTTCCACTAGTTTTGTCATGTGTCCTTGATCAAGACCAATTTCCAAATTGTTGGTGGTTGCATTGGTGTGGTAGTTTCGAGTCCACAACCTCAATCATGTCCACCCCGACCCATGCGTTCAAGCAGTTGTTTTTCTTATATGTTTCCTCTCCTGCAGTCCTTCCTCTGAATGTGGGTAGCGTCTTTACCATAAATCCCTCAGAGCTGTCCTGGGTCATTGCATTGCTGTTGGTACAGAGGTCCATTACATTCAATTTTACCATAGTATATCAGTCTCTGTGTATAGACTGAGTTTTATAACAGTCACATAACTGACAAATCTTGACAACTGATTTGATATGGGGAGTTAGAAAAGATAATGTTTTTAAACCTTTATCTTGGAATCAATACTAAGTATTGGTTCCAAGGCAGAAGAGTGGTATGGGCTAGGCAATTGGGGTTAAGTGACTTGCCCAGGGTCTCATACTTAGGAAATATCTGATACCAGAGAAAGAGAACTGTTGAAAATAAATTACCCAAATTGTGAACCTGGGTAACTGGGTGATAATGAATTCCATAGAAACAGAAAAGTTAGGAAGGGAAATAAATTTGAGGGAGGAAACTCAGTTTTGTTTAGGATATGTTGAGTTTGAGATGTCTCTCAGACATCCAGTTCTAAATGCCCAGTTGACAGTTAGTGATGTGAGACTGGAGTTTAGAAAGAGACAGGAGCTGATCAAGGAGCACATCCATGTAAAGATGATAATTGAACCATTGGGAGTTGATGATATCAAAAGAACAAGTGTATAGGGAATTGAAAAGGGTTGAAAAGTGGATGCCCTTGGGCATAGATGATGATCTAGCTATGGAGACTGAGAAGGAACAGGAGAATCAGTAGAAAGCAGTATCACAAAAATCCAGGGAGAGGAAAGTATCCACCAAGAAGGACATTGTTGGAATACTGAAAAAAATTCAAGAAGCTTAAGAACTTTAAAAGGTCATCAGATTTAGCAAATAAGAGCTTTCAGATTATCTTATAGAATGTGGTTTCAATTGTGACGTGTGGTCACATGCAAGATCACATGAGATTGAGAAAATTTGGAGGCAATGAATAAAGAGCTTTTCCAAAAGTGAAAAGGGAAGAGAAATATAGGATAAGGAAAGTCTTCATCTAGCAGTCATTTAAGATCGAGCTCCAGAGAAATCACACAACCAAGTCCTTTTGGAGAAGTTATTTGTATTAAGAAAATAGTACTTTGTAACAAAATCCCTTGACTGACTTGAGGACAGTGGTTGTTTTTCAATTCAATTTCCAGCATGACAGAAGAGATTAGTAAATGCTTGTTAGTTGAATAATTAAATTATTGGTTGTGCACATTTCAGTATCCACTACTCCTTTAATCTTTGTGTGGAAATCCATCAGAAAACCCCTGTTTTTAAATCCCATTTCTCTATTTATATCTTATCCTCCTACTATATATAATGTAAGATCCATGAAAACAGGTACTACATTTTATCAAATTTGGTATGTCCTTTAGCACCTAGCCCTATGCTCTGTACACATAAAGCTTGATAATCTTTGTTGAATTAAATTGACTCTCTATTTGAACTTGTTCTCCAATTAAAAAGTATATGAATTGAGGAGCATCATCTGGCCTTTGTCCTTAAATACATAATCCAGCATTACTCTTTAATCACTAATAAAATGAGAATATAGCAATGAAATGTTACTAGTTTATTTGAGTACAACAGTAAAACGAAGACTCTGACCTCTAGCATCATCCTGCCTTCTTGCTCTCTAACTCAAATTCTAGTATTCTCAATGTTAAGGTCAGTTCAGTATTTTATATTTTTGTCCTCCTTGCCATAACCAAGTGTATTTTGTAAGCAAGGTAAGGCTCCATGATATTAAAGAAGTTTGGCCAGAAAATGTTAATACACTTATTGAAAGTAACATAGGGAGGAAGTGGGTGGGGGTAATGATAAAAAACACAACACTAATGAGGAGGGACAGAGTGAAAGGAAAAAAGAGCAGGATTGAAAGAGAAAATAAGATGGAGGGGGATACACAGTTGGTAATCCTAATTGTGAATGTGAATGGGATGAACTCACCCATAAAATTAAAGCAGATAACAGAAGAGAATTAAAAACCATAATCCTACTATATGTTGTTTACAGGAAAGTCATCTGAGGCAGGATGACACACATAAAATAAGGTTAAGGGGCTGGAGCAGAATATATTGTGCATCTTCTACAGTGAAAAAAAAAAGCAGGAGTAGCAATTATGATCTCAGACAAAACTAAAGCAAAATTAAATCTGATTAAAAGAGATAAGGAAGGAAATTATATCTTGCTAAATGATACTATAAATAAGGAAGTAATATCAATGCTAAATATATATGCACCAAATGGTATAGCTTCTAAATTTTTAAAGGAGAAATTAAATGAACTTCAGGAGTAAATAGACAATAAAACTATACTACTGGGGGACTTCAACTTCCCCCTTTCAAATCTAGATAAATCAAACCAAAAAATAAGAAAGAAGTAAAGGAAGATAATGAAATCCTAGAAAAGTTAGAACAAATGGATCTCTGGAGAAAACACCTTCCTTTCTTTGGTATATGGCTCCTACCCAAAAAAATGACCATGTATTAGGGCATAAAAACTTCACAAACAAATGCAGAAAAGCAGAAATAATAAATGCATACTTTTCAGATCATAACAATAAAGATAATAATAAAGTTCCATGGAAAGACAAATTAAAAATTAATTGGAAATGAAATAATCTAATGCTAAAAAGGGTGGGTCAAAAAACAAATTATAGAAACAATCAATAATTTATTAATGAGAATGACAATGAAGAGACTACATATCAAAATTCACTGGATACAGCCAAAGCAATACTTAGGAGAAAATTGTATCTCTAAACAAAAATTCATATTATCAATAAAATAGAGAAAATGCAGATCAATGAATTGGCATGCAATTAAAAAACTAAAAATCAAAAACAAAAACAAATTAAGAATCCTGATTTAAATACTAAACTGGAAATCCTAAAAATTAAAGGAGAAATTAATAACACTGAAAGTAAGAGAATCATTAAACTAATAAATAAGACTAGGAGTTGGTTGTATGAAAAAAAAACATATAATTGCCAGAAGGTTGGTTAATTTGATTTTAAAAAGGAAAGAAGAAAATCAAATAATCGGTGTCAACAATAAAAAGGGTGAATTCACTACCAACGAAGAGGAAATTAAAGCAATCATTAGGAGCTATTTTGCCCAATTATATGCCAATAAATCTGACAATCTAAGTGAAATGGATGAATATTTACAAAAATACAAATTGCTCAGATTAACAAAAAAGGACATAGAATCCTTAAATAATCACATATCAGAAAAAAGAAATCAAACCACCAATGAACTCCCTAAGAAAAAATCCCCAAAGCCAGATGGATTCACAAGTGAATTCTATCAAACATTTAAAGAACAATTAACTCCAATATTACATAAACTATTTGGGAAAATAGGCAGAGAAAGAATCCTACCAAATTCTTTTTATGAAACAAATATGTTAGTGTTACTAAGTTAAGAAGAGCAAAAACAGAAAAAGAAAATTATGGACTAATTTCATTAATGAATATAAATGCAAAAATTTTAAATAAGATACTAGCAAGGAGGGAGCAGCTGGGTAGCTCAGTGGATTGAGAGTCAGGCCTAGAGACGGAAGGTCCTAGGTTCAAAACCAGATTCAGACACTTCCCAGCTGTGTGACCCTGGGCAAGTCACTTGACCCCCATTGCCCACCCTTACTACTCTTCTACTTAGGAGCCAATACACAGAAGTTAAGGGTTTAAAAGTAAAAAAAAAAAAAAAAAAAAAAAAAAAAAATGGGTCATTCCTTCAAATGATAAGTAGTATCCACCTAAAACCTTCAGCAAGTATCCTCTGCAACGGGGATCAGTTAGAAGCCTTCCAAATAAGATCAGGAGTGAAGCAAGGATACCCATTATCACCACTATTATTTAATATTGCATTAGAATTGCTAACTTTAGCAATAAGGAAAGAAAAATAAAATGAAGGAATTAAAGTAGGCAATGAGGAAACTAAATTATCACTCTTTGCAGATGATATGGTGGTATACTTAGAAAACCCTAGAGAATCAACTAAAAAAACTAGTTGAAATAACTTTAGTGAAGTCGCAGAATACAAAATAAATCCATGCAAATTCATCAGTATTTCTATATATTACCAATAAAGTCCAGCAGCATGAATCGGAAAGAAAAATTCCATTTAAAATCACTCTAAACAATATAAAGTGCCTAGGAATCTACTTGCCATGGCAAACATAGAAATTATATGAACACGATTACAAAACACTTTTCACACAAATAAAGTCAGATCTAAACAATTGGAAAAATGTTAATTTCTCATGGGTGGGCTAACGTAATATAATTAAAATGGCAATCTACCTAAATTAATTTATTTATTCAGTGCCATAATTAATCAAACCACCAAATAATTATTTTCTAGAACTCAGCATTTGCTGAGCCATTCTCCTTTTTTTTTTTTTTTTTTTTTTTTGAGTTTGGAGTTTTGGAGTTTTGGAGATCTGATAAGTTGCCATAAGATTAGTAATGATAAAATATTCTAATTGTCAAAAAAGATAAGAGACTAATCTAAAATAGGCGCAAAAAGAGATATTAAAATTAAATAAAGATAAATTAGAAACAAAAAACATAGAAATGATAAACAAAACTAAAAACTGATTTATTGAAAAGACCAATAAAATTGATAAACTTTTAGGTAATCTGATTTAAAGGGAAAGAAAATAAAATCAATAAAATAGCAAATGAGTAAGGTAAAATCACAAGGAAACCAAAAGAAATACAAAGAATAATTAGAACATATTGTACATAATTATATGCTAACAAAACTGAGAACACAAAAAAAGAGAAGAGTGTCTTCAAAATATATAAATTGAAAGAACTTCCAGGGCTTGCTCTCAGCTGCTCACTTCTTCTTGTGGTGGGTGACTTGGACCTGGAGGAGCTCCGACTGCTGGCTGAGACCGTGGACTAGGTGAGATTATTGTTAATCTCTCCCTTGTAATTACACATGGTAAGTGTAAAGACTAAATCTTCCTGGACTTCTCTAAAGGAACTGCTCTTTCAAAAGAGACTCTGTGACTGAAGCTTCTGCTTTATTCAATCTCTGGCCCTCTGGCCTTGGGCTTGTTATACTGGTTATAGAAGGATCTCAGGGAAATGATAGTCTAGGTGGAGGAGGGATTGTATGCCTAGGCCTAAACTTGTTGGGTTTGCTGAGGGAGAAAGCTCACTCTCCTCTCACAGGCCTCTGTACAATTGTTGCTGGTTGAAAGCTATGCCTCTCCTCCCTGACAGGCTTAGTTGAATAAGCTTGTCAGTTATCCCCTTCTAACAGTTTGCCCAGGCAGGGAACCCCTGAAATGTCCTGTGGATGGTTAACCTCCCTAGGTCCCAACCTGGGGTTGGAATATTTGTTGGTAAGGGCTATTGATTAGCTATTGGATAACGGTGAAATCTGACCGCGTATTGATTTCCCCTTCCCAAGGGCTTTGGTATAATCACCACTAAGGAAAGGTACTTGATGGTAAACACTGTATTTGAATCTATTAATGAGGTTAGGTAACAGGAATGGGATTGAGGATTTAGGAACCCTATTGCTAATTAACTAGGCTAATGATCAAGGTCTGGAGATAGCTAGGTTCAGTAGGAACCGGAGGTTCTTCACCCTCTCTCTAACTCTGACCTGACTTGGCCACAGCCAAGCCAGAGATTAGGGAAGACTATTTGATGATCTTAACTGATGATATCAGTAAACTCTCTCAGCTCTATTAATAAGGATGGTGATTGCTCTCTAGCTCTCTCAGTAAGATAACAGGTTACAGGTTTCAGGCCTACCCTTCATCCTTCACCTCTCACCTTCCCAAGTCCCTGCTCCAATCTGAGCCACCTTGTCTTGTCACTTGGGGGTATTTACAGGGTGGGGGCCAACTGCTTTTTGCCTTTGGCTCACAGCACCTGGGGACATTCCAAGGTTCTCAACTGCTGGTCCTGTCATTCAAAGTGTCATCCCTCTTGTCCCAGATAATCATTTTATTAGGCTCAAGGCTGAGCCTCCTCCAACTGAGGATTAATTAGATCTGCCTAGGTTGAACAAGGAGACTGGAGCAAATTACTTTGTGTGTTAGATTGCATATCCTCTCCTCTCCTCTCTCTGCTTTTCTTAGTTTATCTTCCCCTTCTCATTTGTAAATAAACTTCTAAAAAAGTCATTTTGACTTGAGGTTATTCTTTATTTGGGGATTGATAATTATTCAATTCCCTGGCAATCAAACCTTTTAATATTCACCCAACCAAAACTCCTTTTTATCCCTTACATACCTGAGCTAGCTCCAAAATTGAATCAAAAGATGGAAGCAGTGCGGTTCATTTGATTTCCACAAATAACCACTTGCTGTCCTAATCCCCACTGTTCCCCCAACACACACACACACTCTCTCTCTCTCTCTCTCTCTCTCTCTCTCTCTCTCTCTCTCTCTCTCACACACACACACACACACACACACACACACACACACAATCAAATATAACAAGTGACACAGCTTAAAGCTTTTAACTGCAAGAGCACTGCTTTTTCCATTTATTTAGTAATAAATCAATATAGTCACCAAAGACCTATTTTCCTAAGTGTGTTAAAGCCATCCTATTGTCAGTGTGGAAAATTTTTTTTAATGTAAGTTGGAAAGGGCAGTGAGGTGGCTCGGTGGATTGAGAGCTAAGTCTGGAGGCAGGAGGTCCTGGTTCAAATCTGATCTCAGACAATTCCTACTTGTGTGACCCTGGGCAAGTCACTTAACACCCAATGTCTTGCCCTTACTTGCTCTTCTGCCTTGGAACAGATACATAGTATTAATTCTAAGGCAGAAGGTAAAGGCTAAAAATAATTTAAGTTGGAAAATACTTCATATTAGAGTAGGGTTCCCCTTTGGGTAAAAAGTAGATGTATACATACACATATGTGGATACATAAATATATACATAGATGCATTCATAGTACATAGAATTTTTTATTTCTTTTTTACTATCATACAAAACACACTTCCATAGCGGTCATTGTTGTAAGAGCATACTGTTTGATACATAACCAAAACATCAAAATAAAATCATAAATAATCTGATGTAAAAAATAGTAAGTATGCTTTCATTTCCATCCATCCAACTCAACAGTTCTTTCTCTGGATATGGATAGCATTATTGGTCATAAGTCTTTCAGGAGTATAAATGGAGATTTTTGAACCTTGGACTTCATACCCCGTAAGTCCCTTAGGTTCAAAATCTCCATTTATACACAGGATTGTCCCAGATCAGTTCATTGCCGAGAACAGTTAAGTTTTCGCAATTGATCATTCTACAGTATTGCTATTACTATGTATAATGTTCTCTTATTTTGCTCTACATCATTTCCTTCAGCTCTTTCCAGCTTTTTCTGAAATAATCTTGCTTATCATTTCTTTAGCACAATAGTTTTCCATCACCAACATGTACCACAATTTGTTCAGCCACTCCCCAATTGATGGACATCTCCTCCATTTCTAATTCTTTGCCACTACAAAAAGCTGTTATAAATATTTTTGTAAAAGTAGCTCCTTTCTCATTTTTTATTATCTCTTTAGGATACAGACCCAGTTGTGGTATTACCAGATCAAAGGATGTGCACAGTTTTATAGCTCTTTGAGTATAGTTCCAATTTGCCCTCCAGAATGGTTGGATCAGTTCATAACTCCACCAACAATGCATTAGTGTCCCATTTTGCCACATATCCTCCAACGTTTGTCACTTTCCTTTACTGCCATATTGGCCAATCTGATAGGTGTTAAGTTTTAATTTTCATTTCTTCAATCAAAAGTTATTTAGAACATTTTTTTCACATGATTATTGATGGCTTTGATTTCTTCATACATGGATCTTTCCATATCATTGTTTTCTTTTATAATCCTAGGCATTTCGTTTTATGCATTTAAAACCATTCTGAGACTTCACCAGACTGCCCGAGGTGAACCAGGTTACACACAAAAAGGTGAAGAACCTCTGCCAACCTGTTCTCCACAAACCACCTTGATTTTCTCCCTTGCCTGGCTCAGTCCTGATGCGCCTGGCTATTGAGGGTAGGGCTCCAAGTCCTCCGGACTTCCTAGAGGAACCCGGAAGTGGGAGTAGGCCAACCACCGCGGAGGCGGAGCTAGAGCTGGATGATTTCCTGCCTGCGATGCTCCGAGTTCGGAGGGTGAAGCGGGTGCCTTGGCCTTGGAGATCTAGCTGACTCTCAACCCGCCCGTCCCAGTTGGTGGAACCCTCCACAGTCCCGCTCTGACTTAGATAGAGCGCAGGCCCCGTCTCCCTGCATGTCTTCACTAGGGGAGGCTCTAGTGAATTCTTTAACCTCAAGGAAGGTCCAGGTCGGGGTCGGAGACGTTCCCCACTCCGCACCCATCCAGAAGGGAAGGGATTTGGGTCTCACCACTTATGTGACACTGGAAAATGAGGGGTTTAAATGTTGACACTTTATCTTCCCTATCTCTAAATAGATGGATTTGTCCTAGGGAGTATATGAAAAATCCTTCCATTTCTAAACCTATGATTCCGTGAGCTTGCCCCTTTTCTTTCTCCCTTCTTTTAGCTATGCGCTGTGTCAATGTCCTGATGGCAAGAAAAGACTGTCTAAACCAGATACCCTTTTTACCTGCCCCAGCATAGATCCCAAAACTTTGTTCATAAAGGGCCTGAAAAAAAGTTTGAGTAGAATGTGAATGTTTGAAAAGTTTGTCAAATTTTGTTAGATCAAAGTGGTAGAAAGGGGGTGTTGCCATGCCTCCCTAGCTTTACTGGCTGATTGGGTATATACCCTTCAACCAGTTAAGTGTAACAAAATTTCTTGCCTGAGAATGTGAAATACATGGTATGGAACATAAAGTTGTCAGAGTTGGAACACCCCAAAGAAAGAAAGGCATTATCCACTAAGGAGAGACAATACAGTATAGTGGGGAAAGCTTTATATTTAGAAAAATATAGGTTCATCTGTATAATTGTAATGAATAAAATTGGCCCCAAAGAAAAGTTGGAAAAATGTTCTATTTTCCCTTCCTCTTTAAGGTGGGGAACTCTATAGGTGTGGAATAGTACTTTTGCCATAGATCTTCATCAGAATAGTTCAAGATCTGTGATATATCTTCTCTCCACTGATAAAAATCATATTCTCTTGCCTTAGGAACAGATCTCTATGAGATCTCTATGAGTAGTCTAAAAAGTTCCGTCACCTCATAGCTAGCATTCTGATGCTTAACTAATGTTTAAATGGCATTTTAGAATATACAAAGTATTTTCTGAACAACTCAGTGAGGTATTGTATAACTGAAAGAGTATAAAGAAAGACACTCCAAGAAATGGTGTTTTTGACTCCACTAAACAGTCTATTCAGTTTTTCCTTTGTTCATTAAATTCCAGTGACTCCTATTTCCTCTGGAATTACATATGATCTTCTCTGGCCTATGAAATTTTCACAACTTGGCTCCAACTTAACTTTCCAAGATTCTTATAAACTATACTTTTTCATGCTCTTTTGTCCAACTGAGTGGACCTTCCTGTTGTTGCTCACACTTGATATTTTTCTTTTCCTTTTATCCCTGCTTTTATATAGGCTGTCCTCCAAGTCTAGAATATACTTCATCCTTACCTCATGCTCTTAGAATACCTAGTTTCCTTCAAAGTTAAGTTCAAACACTACTTTTTGTATGATTCCCTTATTTCTCCAACTACTCGTGGATTCCCTAAAATTAGTGTATATTTATTGCGTGTATGTGTGTGTACACTTTTATCTATACAGGATATCTTTCATGTTAGAATATAAACTCTTTGGGGGCAGGAACTAGTTCATTTTTGTCTTTGTATTCATAGTGCTTAACAAATAGTAAGCAGTTAATGAATCTTGTTGATTGAACAGTCAACAAACCTTTGAACTAAATGGGATATTAAAGAGCCTCAAAAAAATCCCTTCTAAATATTCTTGCCAAAATCATCCACCTTTACTCAAAGACTTTTTGAAAGAGGAATCTATCTTCCATCAAGCAGCAATACACTTCCTAAAACCGGCCCAGAACTATGATCTGATTAGGACAAAAGATAGCAAGGCTATATGATCATTTTTTTTGACCCTATACTTCTTAATATGTTCAGTCATTTCACTTGTATCTAACTGTATCCCCATTTGGAGTTTTCTTGGTAAGATCATAATTTATCACTTGTTAATAGAAAATATGGATGTATCCTTTTATTTCATTCACTGTATTTAATGAATTTTATTGTCTTTCTATAATCAAAGAGTCCTATCTCACTTGAGAAGACTTTCCTGATATTGTCAAAGTTGTGCCTATCCATTTTGGGTCTGCTTTGTTCACTCTTCAATCTTTTGTAAATATCTTCCTAGTTGTCTCTGAATTCTTCATATTTATCATTTCTTATGGTTCAACAATGTTATAATTATATGAATGTCATAATTTGTTCAGTCATTTAATAGTCATTGGGAACATTTTGTTTCCAGCTATTTTTATCTCAAATAATAATGTAATTATTTTTATATATGTGGGTCCTTTATTAATAATAATAAATTCCTTTAGATGTAGTCCCAGGAGTGGGATCTCTGGGTTAAAGTTATATGAATAATTTAGTAACTTGTACAATTTCATGTTGTATTCCAAAGTGGTTAAGCTAATTCATAGGTCTACCAGCAATGAATTATCTATTATGACTGTCTTCCAGTAACCCCTCTTGCAATGAATTTTCTCCTTACTGTAGGATTTTTATTAGCTTAATGGTTGTAATGTACATAAGCATTATTATCAACATGCATTTCTCTGATTACTAGTGATTTTTAACAATTTTCATGTGACTTTATTTCTTCTTTTGAGAACTTCATATTCTTTGATCATTTGTCTTTTGAGGAATCAGTATCACTTTCAAAGCTGGTATTTGTATTTTATATTTGTTTCTATTGATATTTGCTTCTCTCAAAGTTAGCTTTTTTCAAGCAAGAAGAAAAGGTAACTAGTATGTTTTTATTATTTTGTTTCAAGTTACAAGAATAGATCTGAGAATGGGAACCTGACTAAAGCAAGAATTTCTTGATGAGGTTGAATTACATGGAAAAGCATCAAAAATTTTCACAAAAGATGTTTCTCAGTACACTGAGTTTAGAGAGCACAATGATGAGGGAGGTCATTTAGACAGACAAATAAATCCTAGAGGAAATAAACAAAATATATCCATTTTGCAACACAGACCTTCTCAAGAAGTAACAATCATATGGAAGAAAACAACCATCAGAAAGTCTGTAAATATCATGAATTTGTTAGTACTTCAGATAGAACTCTATTACATATCAGAGAGATGTGTACAAAAGAGAAAAGAGATGTGTGTTACATGTGTTTAGAGTTTCTCCTAGCATTCAGCTTTTATTGAACATCAGGGAATTTTGTAGGGAAGCACTACAGGTGTAATGGTTGTGACAAGGTCTTTAATCATAAGACATCAAAAAAATTCACACAAGAGAGAAGCCTTATAAATGTAACAAATGTTGCAACACCTTTAGTCATAGCTTACATCTTGCTTAGAAAATTCACACTGGAGAAATGACTTATGGATGTAAATAATGTGGCAAAACCTTTAGCAGGAACTCTAATTTTTCAACATGAGAGGATTCATACTAGAGAAAAACCCTAGGAGTATACTGGACTCTTTCACTCAGTCATCAGGAATTTTTCAGCATCAGAGAACTCATACACATGAGAAACTTTTCCTATGTGACAGATGTGGACAGATTTTGTTTGCCATCAAAGAACTGGAGAAAAATCCTATGAATGTAATGGATATGGAAAAGCCTTCAGTTACCCTTCAGTCTTTATTTAATATAGGAGAGCTCATGATGGACAGAAATAATTTAAATGTAATGAATGTGGGAATGATTTCATTCAGAAGGTCAAATCTTAATGAACACAAAAAGAGTTCGTACTGGGGAAAGGCCATATGAATGTAATGAATGTGAAAACCTTCAGGAAGAGTTTCGCCCTCAAATGAATTTGATAATTCATATAGGAAAGAAACTCTATGAATATACTTACTGTGGGAAAGTCTTCAATTGTAGTTCATATCTTGATTCCCATCAGAAGATTCATGCTGAAGAGAAGTCATATGCATGTATTGAGTATGGGAAACCCTACAGTTATAACTCTAACTTTATCCAACATCAGAGAATTCATACTGGATGAGAAGCTGTTAGAATGTAATAAGTGTGGAAAAGCTTCAGCCAGAGGTTCAAATTTATACTACATGAGAGAATACATACTGAAGAGAAGCCATTTAAATGTAATGGATGTGGAAAAGTCTTTGGTTGAAACCTAGCCTTATCTAACACTAGAGTTCATGCTTGAAAAAGTTTATATGAAAGTGATTTACTGGTCACTTCTCATTCAGCAAAAGAAATATCACTCAAGTTCACTTATGAATGCAATGGGTATAAGGGAAAGAACATTGTGAAGGATAGTTATTACATTATGTGTCAAATGCTTTTAAACTGAGGGCAGTAAAAATCTTTGATTCAATTTGTATGATTTGCCAATTATATTTTCTGTAGACTGGCATACTTTTCTTCTTTCTCTTTACTCATAAATACTTAAAATTTAGTATAAAGTCTCTAAGATTAATTTTTATTCATAACACCACTCATCCTCTAAAATCTGAAGAACAAACATAGGACTTCTTGGCACCTGTCTGAGGTCAAATTTGAACCCAGGACTTCTTGTCTCTAGGCCTGGCACATAAGCAAAAATATATTTACTGTGAGCAAAGCATGAAAAAGGAGAAGGAAGGGACAGGTCTAAAAGCTTCAATGCTTTCCAGAGGCTCTCACTGCTCCTTTGGGTCTCTACTCTCCTTCTGAGTCTGCATCCCCAGACCCGGCCTCATACCAAGAGCTACCGAGTGAGGCCTCCAGAGTTCCTAGAGCGTCCTGGAGCGGAAGTGCGGGGAACAAGGGAAGAGAAGGCCACAGCACTTCCTGTTTGCGGAGGCTGCGGGGCAGCTAAAAAACGGTAAGTGAGTAGGGCTGGACAGTAGTAGGTACGAGACCCTTCTGCCCGTGGCTTCCCTCCCCACTTCCACACCTTTTCCGACTCCTCCTTCCCTCCTCGGAGAAGGCGGTCCCTGGCCTCGGGTCGGAGTCCGGGGGGCGGGGAGGCGAGGGGTGGGGTTTGAAGTTGCTGCGTCACCCAGCCTGCGGCCCCTGCCGGTGGGATTCCCTCGGCCTTGGAGTAGACCTTTGACAGATGTCAGTAGTTTTTTGGGCTAAATGCGAGAAGGGGAGTTATGTAGCCTGAGGCCAGACTGTGGATTGTTTTAAATGCCAAACAGGAGCTTTTATTTTATCTTTGAGGCAAAATGGAATTACTGGAAGCTCTTTGGGAAGTGACTTATCCAGGAATATCGCTTCTGAAGCTGTGAAGAGGAGAGATAAGATAATGGGACAAAATAGTCCAGGAAGTTATTGACTAGATATTGGCTGCCAGTGACAAATCAATGATGAAGAGAATTGCAGTGTAATGCTCATAGCAAAAACTACACTGAACATTTACCTTTTAAGTCAGGAATCCCCAAGCATTAGTTTTAAATTACTTTATGTAGATTTTTGGTACATAGAGCAGGATGGGTATAATGGATATTGGCATAATTTCTTTTTAAAATTTAATTTAATTTTCCCCTAATTACATGTACAATTTCCAATATTTTTAAAAGAATTTTGAGTCTTGAATTCTCTTCCTTCTTACTTCCTCCCTCTCAGATGATAATGGATCTCATAGATTTTACATGTGCAGTAATATAAAACATTTTTCCATATTAATCCTTTTGTTGAAGGAAACTCAAAAAAAATTTTAAGAAAGTGAAAAAAGTTTGCTTTGGTTTGGATTCAGACTCCTATCGGTTTTTTTTTCTGTGGAAGCATATGCCATTTTTTGTCATATAGTATTGCTGTAACTGTGTACAACAATGTTCTCCTGGTTCTGCTTGCTTCACTCTCCTTCAGTTCCTATAAGTCTTTCCAGGTTTTTCTGAGCTTATCCTGCTCATCATTTCTTACACCACAATAGTATTCCATTACAATCATAATTTTAATACAAAAATAATTTACTCATCCATTCCCCAAATAATGAATATCCCTTCAGTTTTTAAAAATTTTTTGACCCCACAAAAAAAAGAGCTACTTCAAACATTTTTTTTACATGTAGCTTCTTCCCCTTTTTGCTTTTTATCTCTTTGGGATACAATCCTAGTAAACCTGGGATACAAACCTAGTAAACCTAGATACTGCTGGGTAAAAGGTTGTGTACTGTTTTATTTCCCTTTGGGCAAAGGTCCAAATTGCTCTCCAGAATGGTTGAATCAGTTTACATCTTCCCCAACTGTGGGAAGCCAATAAGAGAATAGATAAAAATATGAGACTCCTCTTTTGACCCCTTTTGTGATCCTTGTGATTTCTTATTGAAAAGTATTGTGGCCTTATTGAAAAGCTTTAAGTTCCTAGCAAACCTGAATTTAAAGGGTTAACACTGTTTTCCTTTGACCAGGAATGCTGCTGCCTGGTATAGCCAAGGCCAAAATCTTAGCAGGGGATACTCCCCAACTTGGCTTCCTGATAAGAACCCAGTCAAAATTCAGCTTTGGCCTTGGTCTATTCTGAAGCCAATGTTTTGTGTTTTGATGTGACATAATTTGTAACTTCTGTGCATCTGCAAAGTTTCAGGAGGGTTCTTTTGTGTGAAATGAGTCTTGAAATATATATAATAAACTCCATGCTCCTGACCCAACAGTACCTTAATGTCTCCATTTTCCTACATCCCCTCCAAGTTTTGTCATTTTCCCTTTCTGTCTTAATAGCCAATCAGATTGATATGGAGTGGTACCTTAGAAGTGTTTTAATTTGCATTTCTCTAATTAATAGTGATTTGGAGTAGTTTGTTTGTTTGACCACTGAGAGCTTTAATTACTTTAAGAACTGCCTGTTCCTTTTGTGTGAATTTAATGTAAATTGAACCCCTTATTCTATTTGAAAACCCATTCTGGTTGTTATTAGTCCCACCCTTTGACTGGGCCACTCCTGGCCTCCCAGAAGAGGTTGGTTTTAGTCTTGTACCACTCCTGGTGTCAGGAAGATGGCACTCTCACCCAGACTGAAGTGAAGTTTGTCCAACTGGAGAGACCCAGAAGGAGTGAAGTAAATGGCTTTATAAGAAAGGGGACTGAGGAAACAAGTCGCTTTTGTGGGAGTGTTAAGCTGTTTTTGGACTTGGGATTCTTTTTTGGGGTGTTTGACTATTGGTGTAGTTGGCCTGGAGACTCTTGCTGCCATGGTGGCTTTTGGCTAGTAAATAGAGATAGCCTGGCAAATTCAAATCAATTAGGCTTGGCCAGATGATCATATGCTTTTCTCTTTCTCTAACTTTTACTAATAAATAATCATAAACATATACAGTCTCCAGAAAATTTTAATCATAAGAATATCCTTTGACCATTTATTAGTTTAAAAATGACTTGAATTCCTATACATTTGTCTCATTTCACTATGTAGTTGAGCAATCAGGCCTTTATTAGAATGATTATTAGAATGCCACCCCATAATCTCTCATCCCAGTCCCTTCCTACTTTCCTATAGAGCAAGATAGATTTCTATACCCAACTGATTGTGCTTGTTCTTTCCTCAGTGAGCCAATTCCATTGAAAGTAAGTTTCACATGCTCACCTCCCTCATCTTCCCCTCCACTGTAAAAGCTCTTTCCTGGCTCTTTTATTTGCAATAATGTACCCCATTCTATTTTTCTCTTCCCCCTTCTCTCAATACATTCCTCTTTCTCATGCCTTAATTTTATTTTTTTAGCTATCATCCCATCATATTCAACTCATACCCTTGCTCTCTGTCTAGGAGTACACACTCCTAACTGCCCTAATAATGATAAAGTTCTTAGCAGTTAAAAGAATCATTTTCCCATACAGGGATATAAATTGTAATAGTTAACATTAAATTATGAGGCTTCGAGTAGCTTTTATACCTTTAATTACATCAAAGTAGTAAAGAGAGGGAAATGTAGGAAAGAGGTAGAGAGTTACTTAGCTTATTACTCTATTTGCCACCATGATGTATTGAAGCTCATCACAGACAAGGGTTCCTTCAGGTTTCAAGCTCCAGTCAGAAGAGACCAAACAGTCTCCTGGTATCACCTTATAAGCAGTTTTCTCCACCCACTAGCTCTCCCACATCACATCTCAGGAACCAACCATAGTTCCTTTGCCTGGCTCTGCCTGGGGAGGGAACAGTGCCTGTGGGATTGGTTTCCCGTCTTGTTGGTTTCAACTTCCTTTCTCTGAGGATTTGTCTATACCTGCACATCTCAGTGGTCTTTGACCTCCAGGTCACTAATTGATAACATCAAGCAAAGCAACATAATGGAGAAAGAGAATGCCCTTCCAACAAAAGTTTAATTTTATTGAATGTCTTTTTTATTTCTCTTTCCTATATACCTTTTAATGCTTCTCATGAGTCTTGTATTTGAGCACCAGATTTTCTATTCAGTTCAGGTTTTTTTCATCAGGAATGTTTGAAAATCTTCAATTTCATTGAATAGCCATTTTTTGACCTCTGAAATATATTCCAGGCTCTCCAGTACTTTAATGTAGAAACTGCTAAATCTTGTTTTATTCTAACTATAACTCCACGATATTTTGAATTGTTTCTTTTTGTCTGTAACATTTTCTCTTTGAACTGTGAGTTCTAGAATTTGGCTATAATATTTTAGGGAGTTATCATTTTGTGATCTCTTTCAGGAAGTGATCAATGGATTCTTTCAATTTCTGTTCTATCCTCTGGTTCTAGAATATTGGGACATTTTCCTTGATAATTTCTCGAAAAATGTTGTCTAAGCTCTTTTTTTTTTTATCATGGCTTTTAGATAGTCCAATACTTAGATTATCTCTCCTGGATTTATTTTCTAGATCAGTTGTTTTTCCAATGAGATATTTCACATTTTCTTCTTTTCTATTCTTATTTCTCGATGTCTTGTGGAGTCATTAGCTTCCACTTGCCCAGTTTTTTTAAAGTATGATTTTTTTGAGTGAGCTTTTTCAGCTCTTTTTCCTTTTGGCTAATTCTATTTTTTAAAGAGTTCTTTTCCTCAGTGAATTTTTATAAATTATTTTCCATAGGGCCAATTCTGCCTTTTAAGTTCTTCTCTTTAGTGATTTTTTTGTAGTTTATCTTTTCCCATTTGACCAATTCTGCTTTTTAAGAAGTTCTTCTCTTCAGAATGTAAGGGTTAAAATAGGGGGTTGACAAAATAAGAGAGCAGGTTTTTATAATTTAAGTTTTAATGAAAATATAGTAGAATTGTAAATTAATATATTGTCCCTTTAAGTCAGAGAAAATAAAACTTCTAGCAGCTTTTAAGAATTAACAATTTACTTTAATTAAAAAAGAGATAGTAAAAGAATACAGTAAGGGAGGGAAAGATAGAAAAGAGGAGAGATTACTAATCTTATACCCTATAAATATACCTAAAATTCTAAATACTCCCTAAAATTCCTAATAACTACCTCTGTCTTCTGAGTACAGCTTCTTCTTATCTGGCAAACACCAGACCTAATCTAATCTACTCTATAATTTATTCACTAACTACCTAACTCCCTAAAATAATGGATAACCACCACTCACTCACTCACTCCTTCAGTCAGTTTTCTATAGCAGCCCATACTCAGTGTAGCCAACTGACAGCAAATCCTTACCTATGAGACAGACCTCCTGCTCTCTAGAGATCACAGAAGCAAAAAAACCCTTCAAAGGCTATAAAGCCAAAAGCCCTCTCAGTAAGCTTAGGCCCGCCTTTATTTTCCAGCAACTAAATGCCAACCCACATTTCCAGCAACCAACCCTGCAATGACCAACACATGCCCAGTAACCAACTTCCCTGCAACTTCTAGCCTTAACTGTCAGCAACTGACCCACCAACTCTCAGCAACTGACTCTCCTAACCATTAGCAACTGTCAGCCTGCAACTTGACGCTGGCTCCCTGATTCCTATTTCCTCTCACTGTAGGCTGGTTAATCCCTACATGTCTCTATGGTAAGAGGACTTCCAGGTCCCTTGTTAAATTAAAGAAATTAATTAATTCCTTTTTACAAGTGGATTTTTGTGCCTCTTTTACCAATTGACCTATTTTGGTTTTTTAAGATATTTATTTCTTCAGTGTTTTTTTTTTAACCTCTTTTACTTAGCTATTGACTCTTTTCATATCTTTCCTGTATCACTCCCAATTCTTTTCCCAATTTTTTCTTCTATCTCTTTTATTTGATTTTAAAAATCCCGCCTCATTAATTTTTTGGGGGCTTGAGAGCAATTCGTATTTTTATTGGAGGTTTTGGTTGCAATAATATTTGCTTTGTCTTCTTCTGAATTCGTGTTTTGGTCTTCCCTGTCACTAAAATAACTTTCTATGTTGAGGGTTTTTGTTGTTGTTGTTGTTTTTGTCATATGCTCATTTTTCTGACCTTTTTCTTTTCTCTTAGTTTAAAAAACTGTTAAAATTGGGCTCTATAACTGCAGTGAAGGAAGCACTGTAACAAGCTTCAGGTTCTTTGTGTGGTTGCCTTGAGAGCTAGCTCTGGGGATCTATCTACTGTAGGTTCTTTCAAGATGGTATGATGTAAAGAGAGGTGTGTTTAATATTCTTCTGGTCTGTGAGCAACTACAAACACTCTTTTCTCCCTTGAAACAGTAATCAAGGGCCCCTGCTCCCCAACAACTTCAAGTACTGGTGTGTGCTATTGCTCCTTCTCACCCTGTGACTGTACCCCAGGACTTCGACCCGGATCTGCACATGGGCAATGCAACAAGAGTCTTGTACCAAGAACTTGCAAATGGACTCCTAGAATCTTCTTTTGAGCAGTGTCCGAATCATGCCCACTCCCCTCCCAATCATCTGTGATTGAGAGCTTTAGCTCACTTCCCTCCTGGTGCACCAAATCTTTCATACCAGCCTTCTAAGTTGTTTTGAGCTGAAAAATTATTCACCCCACCTTTCTGTGTGTTTTGCTGCTCCAGAATTCATTTTGAGGTATTCAAAATGTAAAATTAAAATTAAGGGTTTGACTAAATAAATGAGAATTCTTACATAGTACTGTGGTCACCAATTTAAAAATATTATAGCTTAAGTCAATTTGACTTTCATTAGCTTTATATACAGAGGTGGAACAAGTGAAAGTAGAGAAATGTAAAAGAGGGTAGAGTAAGAAGTCTAGCCTATCACCCTAAATGTTGCTCTAGTCCCTGGCTTAATCCATTCAGGCATCATTAACCCCTCATGTGGAGGACTGGATGGTGAATTAAACAAGGATTCAACCCATACGGCCTCCTCCAAGAAGGGGAGGCCTCTCTGGAACTAATCTCTCCAGAAGCCAGGAAACTAGAGTCAGTTTCTCACTCATACAAGCCAAAGCTCGAAAGGAAAAGATCTAGGAGCAATCTTACCAGAAGCCAGTCCAAGAGCCAGAATCCCAGGTCGAAGTCCCAAGTCATAGCTCCAAACCACAGTCCCAGTCAAGATCCTCCAAGCCAAAAATTCTGGCCAAAGACCCCCTTGGACAGGAAGTTCAGGACTTTTATAGTCCTTTTTCCACATCACTTCCTGTCCCTTCCTCCATTTTATGGGAGCCAATTTAGTCTTAAAATTTGCTTAGCACTGCCCGGGGGTGGTCAGTCTCTTCTGGAGTTGACATCTACTTATAGCAAGTGGCTTGTGGACCTCCCCTACTTAGTTTTAAGTAGGGGTGTTTTCAGTTTTCACTGGATTATTTCAGAATTCACTGGATTTCACTGGATACAGATACAGATACAGATACCACCGCTGCCTCTTGGTTCTGCCCTGGTACAATGGAATTTCAAAGAGCAATCAGGGAAGATAAAAATTTACACTTCAGAGACAAAATTGCAGAAGGGGAAGATCTATATTAGGAAAACCAGGAAATGAGGCAGTACTATAGGAACTTTAATTGCTATCTCAAACTTGATTTTACAAATTTTAATATGGTATATGCCGTGTTAATTTTAAGTAAATATAAGTGTTCTTATTGTAGTACAGATGTCCCTCACTATATTGTGGTTCACTTATTGTGGCTTCACTGTATCACAGATTGTTGTTGTTGTTGTTGTTGTTTTAATTTAATTCTGTATCATGGAGTTTTCACTATATTGCGGGATTTTGTGGATAAATACAGTATGGTATGCAATACTGTACTGTATACAAATGCAATATGCCACTACCACTTGCGCAAGTTTGCCAATGTGAGATTGTACATGGCACACTATTAGCTGATGGAATGAAAAGTGACCAACCACCGGTCTGTGTTCAGTATCCTGGGCGCTGATTGGCTCAGTGACTGTAGCATCGGTCTGTTTGCTCTCATGCTACTTCTGGAATGTAACTCCCATGAGAGGTGAGGGATCACTGTACTTCCTTTTCTGTGTCACTTTTGTGTATCTTAGATCACATTCTTATACATCATAGCTATTTCTTTTTCTTTTTCTTTTTTTTTTAGAAAAATTTTCCATGGTTACATGATTCATGTTCTTACTTTCCCTTTTACCCTCCCCATCTCCCCACATAGCCAACGCACATTCCACTGGTTTTAACATGTGTCATAAATCAAGACCTATTTCCATATTATTGATAGTTGCATTGGTGTGGTCGTTTCGAGTCTATATCCCCAATCATGTCCGCATCAACCCATGTGTTCAAGCAGTTGTTTTTCTTCTATGTTTCCACTCCTGTAGTTCTTCCTCTGAATGTGGGTAGCGTTCTTTCTCATAAGTCCCTCAAAGTTGTCCTGGGTCATTGCATTGCTGCTGGTACAGAAGTCCATTACATTCGATTTTACCACAGTGAATCAGTCTCTGTGTACAATGTTCTCCTGGTTCTGCTCCTTTCACTCTGCATCAGTTTCTGGAGGTCTTTCCAGTTCACATGGAATTCCTCTAGTTTATTATTCCTTTGAGCAGAGTAGTATTCCATCACCATAAGATACCACAATTTGTTCAGTCATTCCCCAAATGAAGGACATACCCTTGTTTTCCAGTTTTTTTGCCACCACAAAGAGTGCGGCCCTAGCTATTTCTTCTTGGAATATCTTTATATAAGTTTTCTGGCAAGCATTTCTAAAGGTTGATACAAGCATTATGATACATTGACTACAACAGCAAAGCAAAATCATACACTAATGATTATTAGTTTTATAAACACAGTTTCCAAAACTTCCTTGATCCAGCCTGTATATTTTACAACCAACCCCAATGTCCCAGACAGATAGATATTCCGTTATAAACATAAATGTGTTTTAGTTCTGTTCCTTGCTTTCCAATTTAGTTCATATAATTGGTAATATTGGGCATTTGATCAGCTACAAATGTGCAGCATTCAGCTCTCACTGAGGTACTGAATATTTGCAAAGTATATGTTTTGCCATGAAACCACTATATCTGTGCAAATTTCAAAATCGAGATCCTTCCTGGGACCAACGGTATCTTGTTTTAGAAGGTAGTTCAGTGCAGAAATTTTCACAAAGATGTTGAAAGTGGACCTTAGATAGGTTCTCTAAAGGGAATTTTTTTTCCTAATCCAAAAGAGTATCTCTGGAAGAGGTAGACTGGCCAGATCCTTTATCCAGATTTGACCAGAAATAACAAGAAAAGAATTACCAGAACTTGAAAGATCTCAAAATGATCACTAATTACTCAAGATGAAATTGAGGCTTACATCATATTTATATAATTGTGAAGGAGATCCCACTGATCACTCAAAATTTATATCAGATATAATTAGTCCCAAAATGAACTATTAATTTTGGCCAAGATGATAAATAATCTTAATTGCCTCTTGCTTATTTTTCCCAAGGGTAGTAGGGTAAAGGGATACAGGATTTCAAAGATTCCTAGTCTTGCCCAAGTATTCATCCAGAAATATAGTAGTAGATCTTCCTGTTAAAACATTAAGTTCCTCAGCCAAATCCTTCTGTTTAAATCCTGAATCACGGTACCGTGGTATTGGGGAATTGGTGCAACTGCTTGGCTGATTTCCTCAGAGTTTAATGACTTAGGTCTAATGCAGAAAACATAACACAGACAAGATATACAAAATCCTAATCTGTCTCTGGGATTTTATAAATAGGACCACAACTTTACCAGTCTATTGGTTTTTCCCACCCAGAAATCTCCCAAATTGAAATCTGCTTTGTGCATGCTAGAGGGTTGCCAGGCTAGAAAACTTGAGTTTGGTCCAACCTAGTTGGTTGTGTCTAGATCACCAACAATTGTGACAAATTTTCTGCTTTGAGTTAACTAGATATTGCTACCAGTGAGCAATCAATGACTCTGAAATAGGGAAAAAACTGTAGTTTGTCATACTCAGAATGCAGACTATACTAAATGTTTCACATTAAGTCAGTGTACCCCTGCATCAGTTTTAAGCTACCTTATATAGGTTTCAGATATATAAACTGGATAGGTATAATGGAATTTCAAAGAGCAATTTGGGAAAGATTTACACTTCAGAGAAGAGATATCAGAAGGGAGGAAGATCTGTGTCAGAGTTTAAAATGGGGAACAAGCAGATTAACACAGGAGCTATAGTTGCTATCTCAAGCTTGATTTTGCAGACTAGTTTAGCATGTTGTGCTTGTCTTAAGTAAATGGCAGTAAAAAACTTAAGCTAGAAATTTTCTTAGCACATTAGAGACTTAAGAGAATGAGACTAATTAGGGGACTAGTCCATCAGTCTCAGTACAAGGTATGAGGGACTGAATCAGGGTATTGGCCATCTTAGTGAAGAGAAGGAAATGAATGTGAAAGATGTGGAAATAGAATTGCTAAGATTTGGCAACTAACTACAAAGGGTGATGGAGAAAAAGGAAGGAAGAAAATAAGCCATTTATTAATCACTTCCCATGTGCTGGGCACTGTACTAAGTACTTTACAAGTATCTTCACAACAGCCTTGGAAGGTAGGAGCTATTATTATCTCAGTCTTATGGTTGAGGAAACTGAGGCAGACAGAGGTTAAGTGAGTTGACTGAGAGTCCCCTAATTAGTAAATGTCTAAGCCTGGATTTGAACTCAGGTCTTTCTGACTCCAGGTCCAATGTTTACTATCCACTGCCTCTGTTAACTGCAAACCTGATTGATAGGAAAGATGATGATGTTCTCAAAGGAAATAAATTATTAAGAGACTCAAGTAGGGGAAGATAAGTTCTATTTTGGTCTTACTGAGTTTGAAGTGCCTGTGGAACTTATGATTGAAAGTGTCCCATAGGTAGTTCGTGATGCCCAGGAGACTAGGTCTGGGGATATAGATATGAGAATCAATAATCTTTATAGAGGTGATAATTGAACCTATGGGAATAGACGAGATCACTAAGAGAGAGTTTAGAGAGAGAAGTTCCAGGATAGGATATAGAACATGAATGATTATCCAGCACAGGAGACTTAGGAGTAGCTAGCTAAGCAAGGGAAATGAGAGAAAAGTGTCACATAAACTGAGAGTATAAAACATCTTAATGATGCTTTTTGCTACCCTTGAACATTAAAAGATCATAGATTTATATCACTGTAAGAGACTTTAGAGACCATCCAGTCCAACTGTTATTTCATAAATGAAGAAACCAATTTGAATAGTTTAAATAACTTCCCTGAGATGATGCTATCAGCAGGAGGAAGAAGCAGGATTTGAGCTCAGGTCCTCCTACTCCCAGTCCAGTACTTTTTCTGATTTACTATGCTTTGATAAACTGTCTAGCCAGGTGGGCTAAACCATGTTGTAAATGAATACAAGACTTCTAGAGGGATTAGAGAAATTGACCAAAACAGAAAGAAGAAAAAAAAGGAATCCATAACTGTAATGTTTTCATTTTAACAAAAGAATAAACTGAGGAGATATCCAAACAAGATAGCATTTATTATCAAGGGCATGCTATCTATAAATGAACGGACCAATGGCTAGCCTTCATTTATGCCAAAGATCCCAAACAAAAGGACAGTTCCCCTATTATAGGGATTACAGAACAAAGGGGATTAAGGGCAACATGATTGGTGCCAAAGCTGAGGTGTAGGGAACTACATGATTGGTTGGAAGTTTGGTAGTGTAGGCTAGTAATGATCCCCCCTTATTCTTTCATGAAACTAAGAAGTGCTCATTGTTTGAGTCTAGGTATAAGATAGCAGTCAAGACTTCTGGACAGTAAATCAGACATTCTTGTAGCTATAATGTTTTGTAGCATTAAAATATTACCAACTCCTTTGCTTTCATATGCATTCTTAAAGGTCAGTTGAATTCCTTGAGACAAGAAGATCTGGATTTCTAAACTTACCCCACTGTAGACAACTTAATTCTGAACTTGATTCAGAGACAAAGAACCATGACTTAAGTAGTTATAAGACAAAAGTAGTTATAAGAGAAAAATCAATTACTTATAAATAGGATCAATAAATAAATGATACAGGATCAATTTTAGTGTTCTCAGTATCAATAGCTACTAAAAGGAAAATATCTTACACATTACTTCAGACTAGAATTCATCTTTCTGCAGACTAGAATTCATCTTTCTGAAAGTTACTTTATTTTTTAAAATTTATTATTATTATTTTTTAATTTTTTTCCCATGGTTACATGATTCACGTTCTTATTCTCCCCCCCAACCCCCACTACTCTCAAACCCCCCCCCTTCCCATTCCCTGGAGCCGATGCACATTTCCACTGGTTTCTTCATATGTCATTGATCAAGACCTATTTCCATATTATTGATAGTTGTACTAGGGTGGTCGTTTCGAGTCTACATCCCCAATCATGTCCGCATCAATCCATGTGTTCAAGCAGTCATTTTTCTTCTGTTTCCACTCCTGTAGTTCTTCCTTTGAATGTGGGTAGCATTCTTTTCCATAAATCCCTCAGAATTGTCCTGGGTCATTGCATTGCTGCTAGTACAGAAGTCCATCACATTTTATTTTATCACAGTGTTTCAGTCTCTGTGTACAATGTTCTCCTGGTTCTACTCCTTTCACTCTGCATCAGTTCCTGGAGGTTGTTCCAGTTCACATAGAATTCCGTCTGGAGGTTACTTTAGATAAACAATTTGAATGATAAGTGAATCAATCTCTCCCTCTTTCCCTTAACCCCCCAAACTCCATTCCTCCTCCTTTTCCCTACCCCACTTTCTTTGGGAGATAATTCTATACTTTGATATTTTTTCCTGACTGACAATTCACTGTTCTCATCTTCCTATATTTTTAATTATCCACAATCTCTCCCCATCTGTTCATAGTGTTGTGAGGAAGATTAGGTAGTTATTGATTAAGAATTAAGGTTGACCATTAGTGGTGGGCAAAAACTGTTGCCAGTCTCACAGCAAAGGACACTCTGCCTCCTGATTTTCCCTGGGATCCTGAGTGGTGCTAGCAAAGAGGACAAGATCTACAGTGCAGTTCCAAAGGAAGAGGTGAAGTTTGAGATCTGGTGGACAGCTTTTCAAGCAAACCCTCCCTTACTTGGTACCTGAGACCACCTTGGCTCTTGGCATCCGGAGATCATCAGTGGATTGCAGTGAGAATCCCAAAGCCACATCAGGCCCTAGCTGTGCTGCTCAAGTCTGGCAGGTCCAGGTCTGAGGCAGTCACCCAGAGACTCCATTTACAGCTCCTTTGGCCCTGTCTGTTTAGGTCACTAAGTTAGTGTAGAAATAAGTCCTCCCTTTTCCCTGTGGGTTTTGTCATTAGGTTTTAAGGATTTAGAGTAGACATTCCTATCCCACCTTTTAGTTGTTCATAATTAAAACCAGTTATAGCCTGTTACCTTGCCTGGTGGATTCAAAGCCTCTGGCCCAGGTTGACAGTTGATCAACTGTTCCTTTGTCAGGAGCAGCTTGGCTGTTCTGATCTCCATGTCCAGGTCTAGTCTCTCATAAACCCCAGTGTGTGTTCCCACAAATCACTTAGTTTTATTATAATATCCCTGATGTCTCCATTACCTTTACTTATCATTTTCTACAATAGTATCTTCTCAGTCTGGCACTGCACCATCAAGAGTTTTTTTTTTTTTTTATCCATCTCTATTATAACATGGTAGTCATCCCCTCTACATCTGAACTTTCATTTTCAGATGATGACTACTTGGCTTCCTTAATACTTATTCTTCTAATGTCCCCAAAGACCATGAACCTAAACCAGCTCACTGTAATTTAGCATCCCTTCCAACTCTTAATCATGATCCTATAATTTAGTGCCAGCATGTCCTTTGGATGATCCACAACTATATTTCATTAGTAACTCTAGTGTTCTGTGATTCATATCCATCCAGCATTGTTGGAAGATGGTGTTATTAAGATGAGACTTTGTTTCAGGGAGAAAATGGGATCACTAAAATCACTGTTTTGATTCTCCATAAGAGCTTTGCAGCTCATTTTCCATTTTCAATGTCTACCTGAGATATGTGAATTGATGGGCCAGGTCTATGAATTGTCTATATTATTCTCCCCTTTCTCAGGAGCTGGGACAATCTGATGAGCTACAATGTATATGAAAGTGCTTTGTAATTGTTAATATTATTTATCATCACTCATCCATCAGCAGACCACTGTCTTCATATTTTTTATAGCAGGTGCTCGATGTTTTTCTTCCTGGAATGGAGTGAAACTTCTCCTTCAAAGGTAAGTTCTGCCTATTCCCAAGGGTTCTTTGCATTAATTAAACAATAATTTGATCAATTATTTGGGATTTGGTGGGTAAGGTTTTTGTAATATCATATTATCCCTTTGATTTTGTTATTGTAATTTCATTATAGTTGTGCCCTAATGCCTCATCATGGCATGGAAAAAGTCATGGCAAAGGGAAAATTCTCATGGATCCTACCTATAAAGCAATAAAGACTTCAGGTCCAAATCCAGCAATAGATTATCAACTGAGGACCATCTTCACTAAGGGCAGAGAAGAGACTTGTCAGCAGAAGGTTGTCCATCAAGTAATGAATGTTTTTTGACTACCGTAACTCAAAAATCTCTCTACTAAAGTGAGAAGAGGTTGCAAGCCATATTAGGGGAGAGAGGACCCACACTGATAAAAAAAATTAGAGCTTCTTTGAAACATTGAATGGCATAAACAAGTCAGTGAATCATTACCCTAAAGTGTAGAAATACTAAATACCAAGATAAAAAAGGAAATATGTTCAGTGTCTATTGACCCTCTTATCAAAAAGTTGGAAGACAGGTTATAGCCCACCTGTAAAGGTACATTCTGCCTTCATTTGTATCTTATCTATTTACATATTGTAACCACAACTAGGATGTAATTTCTTGAGGCCAGGAGTTTATCACTTTTTTCTTGATATCCTGAGGACTTAGACGTGCCTTATTCATAATAAGCTTTCTAAATGCTTATTGAATTGTATTTTCAGCCAGGGCATGAGACCAAGAGTGGCATAGGAGGATAAAAGAGTTGTTTTTTGTTTTTTGTTTTTTTTAATCAAGGGCCAGACCTGCTGGAAGCTATTATCTTGGAGAAAATATATTTTTTTAACTTTTAACTTCTGTGTATTGGCTCCTAGGTGGAAGAGTGGTAAGGGTGGGCAATGGAGGTCAAGTGAATCGCCCAGGGTCACACAGCTGGGAAGTGTCTCTTGGAGAATATTTCTGAGAAAACCAGCCAGAATTAGTAGTAGGAAGGCAAACAGCTTCCTGGTTGTCATGCAGCTTCTGAAGAGACTAGAGCACATAGACCTTGAGCAAAGGGTGAAGTGGTACAAGACTGAAACTTGAAGAAGGAAGTCCTGGGGCCCAGATAGAGAAGACTTGTATCTTACCGAGAATTCTAGAATGTAAAGGGTGGAGAAAACACAAGATTGACTTAATTTTTTAAATGTTTTATTTTATATATGTATATTATAAAATTTAAATTAATATCCAATAACTCCAAGTATTATATTTTATAAAATTTATTAATAATCACTTGAAGTAGAAAAAATAAAAAGAACAAAAGTAAAAGCCTGAATTAAAAAACATCTGAGTAAAATTCTCCTGCCTCTCACCTCACCCAACCGCCATAGCCATGTTTCCGGGAAGAAAGAGAGAGAGCAGAGTTACACAAAACTTATATCTTTCCTTGTTAGTACATTATGTAGATACATAAATGGTATGCTGGGAGAGAGTCCTTGGGGAGCAGAATTCTAATAACATACTCTCTCTCTCTCTTTATATATATATAACTATATATATATATATAGTTAGTTAGTTAGTTAGTTAGTTAGTTAGTTAGTTAGTTAGTTAGTTTTTAGCATTAGATTGATTTTCTGGTATACTCCCAAATCCCAAATCTTTTCTGGTAATTAAAAAAAAAACAGTTAAGCAAAAATGACCATGAAAATAATGTTGCCTAATTGTCTATGAAACATTCTTCCTCTGGAGTTCCTCCTACCTTAAAGAAAGGTGTTTCATCATCTATTTTCAGAGACCAGGACAGATCACTGCAATTAATCCAAGTTCATTTTTTGTAATTTTGTATTGCTCTTGTTTACATTATTGCTATTATGCATATTATTCTTATGCATTAGTTCATAAGAATTTTTCCATGTTTCTTTGAATTCCTCTTATTCAGAATTTCTTATGATACAATAACATTCCAATACATTCATATACCTTGTTTATTTAGCTCTTCCCCAATAAATGGGCCCCTACTCAACAATTTTTTACTACCACCAAAAGTTTTTCCAGGAATATCTTGATACTTGTAATACTTTTTTATTTTTTCCCTGTCAGCTTTCCCTGAGATATATGCCCATTAGTAGGGCTTTCTGGAACAAAAGAGGCTTTCCCCAAGCCTAGGCTAGTGGTTTGACAGTAACATTAAAAGATAACCAAATTGAAAAGACAGAGAAAAAATTTCCCTTCCTTGGCTTCATAGTCTTCAGAAGATTGAAGAGATGAATGGGAGTTTTAGCTAGCTGATTCCATGTTATTGGAACTTGAAGTAAAGTCCACGTGGAAAAGAAGTTAAGTAGATGAAGGCTAATGAGAGTAGGTAGCTGTTCCACAAATCTTTGTAAACCATGAATCATGCAGCTCATTCTTTTTCACCCCTATTTTCCCCATTGTGTATTCCTCTATAACAGGGGTCAGCAACGTATGACTCTCAAGCCATATCTGGCTTTTTTGAGGGCCAGATATGGCTCTTTCTGCAGGAGCCATAAAGTCAATTTTTTTTCCAGGCGCTGTTACAGGAGCGCACACTGTGAGCACTGTACAGCTCTCACGAAATTACATTTTAAAAAATGTGGCGTTTATGGCTCTCACGGCCAAAAAGGTTGCCGACCCCTGCTCTATAATATAGAGTCTATATCAGTGATTCCCAAAGTGGGTGCTATTGCCCCCTGGTGGGTGCTGCAGCGATCAGGGAAGTGGCGATGGCACAAGGTGCATTTATCTTTATTATTAATTGCTATTAGAATTTTAAAAAAATTAATTTCCAGGGGGCTAAGTAATATTTTTTCTGGAAAGGGGGCGGTAGGCCAAAAAAGTTTGGGAACCACTGGTCTATATGAACCTTTTATAATCTATTTCCTTTTAAGTTACATAAGGAGTTATTGTGCTTATATTGGAGAGTGAAGGTTTTCTCTGTGATTTTCCCCTCTGTTTGAGGTATAGGGAACCCACAGAAAACTGAGCTTATTGTGGCAGCTTGAAAATTGAATATTTTCATTAAATTAACTTGTAGGGGGAAACAAAAAACATCTTGGTACTTCTGCTCACCTGGTCACCATGGGCAGGTCATTGCTGATGAGTCTCAGACTGTAATTTATGCATTAGGCTTTCACTTCAAAATTCTGCCTTTTGGGAAACTTCCAGGTTAAGATGGCCACGGAATAGCTGGATATGGCCAGACTCTCCTCACAACTGACCACAACAAAGCATCTCAAAAGGACAAAAATAAAAACTAGACAAGTGAAGGAGCTCTGCCATAGGGAGCAGCCTTAAAGGTAGGCAATATTGGGGCATTTCCATGCTATCAGGGGGTAAAATTACACATACCAAAGCGCAAGCTGATGAGCCCTCCCCCACACCACCTACTTTTCTAGAGTCAGAGCGAGGGCCAGGGCAATCTCTAAACTCTCAGGAGCTGACTGAGGGCACCACAGATTTACTTCTGAGGGCAGTGCAAGGCCTTGGCAATAAGACTTGGGACCGGAGGCTGAAGAGTGTGGAGCCTGGATGCAGAGATAGGCAGAAGCAGCCTGGCCACAACAGACTCAATGAATACTGGAAAAATAGCCTCAGGGCAAAACACTTTATAGCTTGCTACACAAAGAGCTACCTGCCTTCATCACTCAGACTTCTGGCTGAGAGGGGAAGATAATACAGAGAAAAAAACTAACACAGCAATGGCCATCAATAGGCAGGAATCAACAGAAATCACATGATTAGAGCAAATTGGAGACCAGAATTAACCTGCTGGATGTCATGAAAAACAGGATAGACCAAACCAAAAAGGGAAATGAAAAAATCATAGCTGAAAATGAGTCTTTAAAGACTAGAATTGGGCTTGTAGAAGCTAATGATCTCACAAGACAGCAAGAACTAATAAAATGGGGCAGCTGGGTGGCTCAGTGGATTGAGAGACAGGCCCAGAGACAGGAGGTCCTGAGTTCAAATCTGGCCTCAGACACTTCCTAGCTTTGTGACCCTGGGCAAGTCACTTAACTCCCATTGCCCACCCTTATCACTCTTCTGCCTTGGAATCAGTAAACAGTATTGATTCCAAGACAGAAGGAAAAGGTTTAAAAAAAAAAAAAGGACTAATAAAGCAAAGTCAAAAGAATGACAAAATAGAAGGAAACATTAAATATCTCATTGAAAAGACAATTGGTCTTGAAAACAGATCTAGGGGAGACAATTTGAGAATCATTAATCTACCTGAAAGCCTGGGGAAAAAATGGAAACCTTGACATCATATTAAAAGAAATTATTGAAGAAAACTGCCCTGATATTCTTGAACAAGAGGGCAAAATAGACATTGAAAGAGTCCATAGATCACTCTCTATATTAAATCCTCAAGAGAAACCTCCAGGAATGTAATTGCCAAAATCAAGAGCTCCCAAGCCAAGGAGAAAATATTGCACACAGCCAGAAAGAGACAATTCAGATATCAAGGAGCCCCAGTCAGGATTACATAGGATCTGGCAGCCTCCACACAAAATTCTGCCTCTTTTCTTTCACTTGTAATCAGAAGTATGTTAAAGTATCTTAGAGGATCTGACTTTAAGTTTCCTTCTTAGGAACTCACTTTGGCTTCTAGAGCTTCCTATCTTCAGATCATGTATCAAAGCCAGTTGTATGTCTGTAGTCCTTGACTATGAGTTTTCTCCAGATCTTATGATGAATTCTTCCCTTTGCCTCTGGTAGCTAGTCACCCAATATAGTTTATCATCATCTTCTTGACTAAACTGAGTACAGTGAGATTTTTATTAAAAAGACATGTCCTACTATAGGTAATCAGTTGATAAAAGTTGACTTAATTAGTAAAACTTTTTATTTCTGATTTCTCATCTAGTTACTTCTTGGATAGTTAAAGCTACCTCTTGTTCTAGGTAACCAGGGAATAAAAATCTTATATAGAATGGCTACATAACATCTTACTAAACTAGAAGTCTGTGTTGTCAGAGACATGGCATGTGTGCCCTGGCATGCCAGAGGGGGCTGCTCCCCTCCCCCTGCACCTGAGGACAGTTTTCACATGCCCCACCCCTGCACCCAGCAGCCCAGTGCAAGCACTTCCTCATTCTGCTGTCTGGGTAATGCAGGGGCTCACAAGCAGCATGAAGGTGCATTTTGCGCTCACAATTTCTAAACAGTTTGCCAACAGTTGAGTTTGTCTTCATATATGAGGACAGGAACCATGTCATATCTACACTCTTCCTTTCAGCTTCTACCACAGTACTCTGCACGAGTGAGATTAATAAGATTTAATTAGATGACTCTTAGTTTCTGATTTCTTATCTAATCACTAATATATGCCTGCTTTTGTATAAGGAAAAAGTAATATGCCTTTCCTGTGGTTAGGCTGTATATGTTGGTACAAATGAAACAATGCAGGATATATAGTTGTGAAGGACCTGAACTTGGGCAAATCAAAGTCACTTAGTCTCTTTGGGCCTTAATTTTCTCATCTATAAAATGATGGTGTTGGATTAGATGTCTTCTAAGATCCTCTCAATCTCTAAATCTATGTTGGGAAAATCCTTTTGTGATCTAAATTCTATACTAATTTTTTTTAATGCAACAGGAATATGTTGTTTCAGAAAATAATGGCTTTTGAGGATGTGACTGTGGTTTTCACCCAAGAAGAATGGGGGCAGTTAGACTCTGCTCAGAGGGACCTCTACAGAGATGTGATGCTGGAGAATTATGAGAACTTTCTCTCACTGGGTTAGTATTCATTCCTAAAGTGACTATCTCTGTCTACCTCTTCTATGAAACAGCTTAATGAACCATTTCCAGGTCTCTGTATTTAGACTTTATTTACCATATTATCTGTAACTTTACTCATTTCTCCTTATCTGCTGCCTATATGCCTAAACAAGAGAAGTCAGTTTTCTGAAAGTTCTGGCTTTCAAAAAATAAATGATCATATTTCATCTCTTTCATCTTCAATCAGGATTTCCAGTTCCTAAACCTGATATTATCTCCCAACTGGAACGAAGAAAAGAGGCATGGATCCAAGATATTCAGAGCCCTGAGGAAAGGGAGTTCTCTAAAAATGTTTATAGAGGTAAGTAGGGAAGGGATGCATTGGAATGACAAGGGAATAAGAACACAGTGAGTTTTGTGTGCTAAGGAAAGTTTTTCTTCTATGCACCATATTTTCTCCCTTCTGTGAGTATAAGAATGCCTCAATTGGAGAATTATCTCTCTTGCTCCTTTCTTTGATCTCACTGTTTGACTAGTCACAACATTTATGCCAATTCTCCCAGATTTATTCTTACCCATACTCTTGTCTGCTTGACTCCTTACTACTATATATACTTTTCTCTTTCATATACCTTAAATTTCATCTGTTTCCTAGTTGAGTTTGACTTCATTATACCTGTTCTCTGACTATCCAAAATATTCATGCTTTTCTTGTAGTTCTTTATTTAAATTATTTTCCTAGTCAAACTTTCCATCCTTTTTTGTTGGACTTCTTCAGTTGTTTATAATCTGCTTACTCTCTGACCCATGACATCCTTGCCACTCTAATAAACTTCTGGTGACCCACACTCCCAGACTCATTCTCTTCTTTGATTGCTTTTAATTCTGTTTATTCCTAATCTGCATTCATCTCAATTGTGAATTTCTGTTTCTCCTCTTGTAGTTTTATATTTTTCTAATGAGAAAAAAAAGATAATATTTTTGTTTATTTCAGGTTATAAGAACAGACCTGAAAATTACAATTTGACTCTAAGGGAAATTCCTCAAGAAATTGAATTACCTGAAAAAGAGGCAAAAAAACACCCAAAAGATATTACCCAAGACCCAGGCTTTAGAAGAATCCTTAACCAGGAAGTTACCTTAAAGAAGCAGATAAGAAAACATAGAGGGAAGAAACAGAGTAAACCAGTTTCTCAGCAGAGGATTCCCCAGCAAGTTTCCCTAAAGAAAATCACTAGAAGAGAGAAAGGTCGAGAATATGATTTTGGTAAAAACTCCATTCAGAGTTCTAATGTGGTCATTCCTCAGAGAGCTGAAAGAAACCATACATGTACTATATGTGGTCAGAGTTTTTCCCATCATTTAACTTTAATTCAACATAGGAGAGTCCATGGTGGAGAAAAGAGCTATCAATATAGTGATTATAGGAAGGACTTCAGTCACAAGTCACAATTTACAAAACATCCAATAATTAACATTAACGAAAAGCCCTATGAATGTATAGAATGTGGGAAGTCATTCAGTCGTAGTTCACATCTTACTTTACATCAGAGAATTCATACTGGGGAGAAACCCTATAAGTGTAATAAATGTGGGAAAGCTTTTGGCACTAATTCTGATCTTGTTCGACATGAAAGGATTCATACTGGAGAAAAACCATATAAGTGCAATGATTGTGGGAAAGCTTTTAGTCAGTCTTCAGTGTTTATTCGGCATCAGAGAATTCATACTGGAGTGAGTGCCTATAAGTGTAATGACTGTGGGAGAGCCTTAAGCAGTAAGTTAAGCCTTATTGAACATTGTAGAATTCATACTGGTGAAAAACCTTTTCAGTGTGATGAATGTGGAAAAGCCTTCACTCACTTCACAAGTTTAATTTACCATCAAAGAATTCATACTGGAGAAAAACCATATGAGTGTAATGAATGTAAAAAAGCCTTCAGTCGACATTCAGTCCTTATTCGACATCAACGGGCTCATACTGGAGAGAAACCATTTAAGTGTAATGAGTGTGGGAGTGCTTTCAGTAGAAGGTCAGTCCTTAATGAACATAAGAGAATTCATAGTGGAGAAAAGCCATATAAATGTAATGAATGTGGAAAATCTTTCAGTCGGAGCTCTACCCTTATCCAACATCAAACAGTTCATAATTCAGACAAACCTTACAAATGTGACGAATGTGGAAAAGGTTTTGGGTGCCGCTCACATCTTACTGTACATCAGAGAATTCACATTGGTACTAAGCCTTACAAATGTAGTGAGTGTGGGAAAGCCTTTAGTCGGAGCTCCATCCTTAACCAACATCAGAGAATTCATACTGGAGAGAAATTGTATAAATGTAATGAGTGTGGGAAAGCCTTTAGTCGGAGTTCCATCCTTAACCAACATCAGAGAATTCACACTGGAGAGAAACTTTATAAATGTAGTGAATGTGGGAAAGCCTTCAATCGGAGATTCAGCCTTATCCTACACCAGAGAATTCATTCTGGAGAGAAGCAGTGTACATGTAATAAGTGTGGAAAAGCCTTCAGTCGGAGAACCAATCTTATCCGGCATCAGCAAATTCATACAGAAGAAGAGTCATGAATAGACTATATAAACAAAATCCTTTGTTGTCTGAAGATTCAATAGAGAGAAATCATACCCAGCTCAATTGGTAAAAATAATGGGTATTGGGGAAAGATTATCTCTAGATCAGAGTCCATTATGAAGCAATATCTCTTAGTAAATTTTAAAATCTTGAAAGCAATAGCTATTTTTCTTTTTCAATATATATGGCATCTAGCCCTGGATGACCCACAAAATATTTATTTTGTTTGAAAGATACAAGTAATGCTTGTATAGAAACCTTCTGTGAGAGATGCTTTCTTTATCTTCATATGAAAAATCTAGTCTGAAAATCTCTAGGATGATAACTAAAAGGAATGGTTTGTCGACTTGAAAATAGTACAAACTGAATAGGATAATCCAACTAATGTTCCTATAAGCATTATCCTAGGTGATCTTTTTTCCTCCATGTATTGAGAGGATGGTGCTACAGTCCTTGTTGATTAATGATGAGAGAATATGGAAAGAATAACCTTGTACTGGGAAAAAGTAACACCTGGAATTTTGAATGTTAGGGGGCAATATATCCATGCTCCCATAGATAATAAGTAGTTAAAACAGAAAACAAGCTACTGTGTTGTTTCCCAGACAGGTAATCTTTAAACCATATTCTTCTGCCTTTCCTAATATTGGAACTGTACAGTATTAAGTAGTTAGGAAGCACATCAGAAAAAAAATCTAGGAGAACAGAGTGCTCTGCTATTCTTGAATATTCCCCATTTCCACTGGTACATGGAGGGGAAAGATGTAAATAAGGCTACTAAGGGAAAACATATATTCCATGGTAGAAACCAAAAGTATGGTTGCCAAATAAAATCTGAAACCAGCTTTTGTTGGTTGTAGGCAAGAGGATGACAAAGAGGTAATTATAATTACTAGATGACTAATTGTTGTAAAGATTAGAGAATCAGGAAAGTTATGGTATGGATATTATTTCTTAAAAGAGGGAATATGTAGTAGTATCAAATGGAGCAGAGAGGTCAGTGAACTAAATTGGCAAAACTTTTGATCTGGTTGGGAAGAGAGTATGGGAGACCTGACAGTGATTTTGGAGGTATGTTAGTCAAAATATTTTTATTAGGATCAGTCAGTAGGAGTAATACTATTTAAGAATATGCTAGAACCACTTGGATAGGAGGAAGAACTAGATTATATTAGGGAACATCGGAACTCTGTAATGGTAGCAAGTTATTTTGATAATGTAGGAATTTGAGACCACTTCTGAAGCTATCCCTTTGCTCACTGAAGATGAAAAATTATTGAAAAACCTGTAGGATGATTGCTTTCCAAAGAAGGAACAAGTGGAACTAACAGTTTGGGCCTAATGCTGGCCAACCAACAAAGGGAATGCTGAGAACTTTGGAAAGATGTTACCACTTCATCTTATGATTTTATAATAGCTAAAGAGAGAAAAGCCAGGGATAGATGCACACACTAGACTTTGAGAAAGTAAGTTCCAAATAATTTGAATATAGAGTAGGTTAATATTCTAGAGAGGAAGTAAATCCATAAATGACCTAAAGAATGAAGTTTTGACAGTTTATTCTTGTGAAAGAGGGAATGTTTAGTGAGATGTGATTGCACAGGATATTCATTGACCAACATATTTCAAAGGTACATACAGGGGACAGCTGGGTAGCTCAGTGGTTTGAGAGTCAGGCCTAGAGACAGGAGGTCCTAGGTTCAAAATCTGGCCTCAGACACTTCCCAGCTGTGTGACCCTGGACAAGTCACTTGACCCCCATTGCCCACCCTTACCACTCTTCCACCAAGGAACCAATACACAGAAGTTAAGGGTTTTAAAAAAAAAAAGGTACTTACAGAAGATGGATGCAATGGCAGATATCTTAGAACAGATTCAAGAGTTGAGTGTTAAGAGGAATAGTGGAAGGCCCTGGCAATTAAAAGATAAAGCATTTGAGTTATAGAACTATTGCTACATTTTATGCATTGCAATTCATTTCCTTGACATTAAAAGCTTTAAAACAACTTTAGTTGTATTGATGTTGAATATTAAATTTATAGTAAATCTTTTTGAAAATGGATGACACCTGTGTTAAGTTAAATTTAAGTAGAAGAGAAGATCTCCAGCTTTGATGGAGAAAAGACAATTACTTATTATTTTGCATCTGTTGTATTAAGAAGATCTTCGAACTGGGAAATATAGAACAAAAATTATTAACAGAATCAAAGTCCAAAATAATTGAGAAGACTAACAATAGTCTTTGAATCCAATTAACCTGTCCTGGCCAAACTACATCCTAGAATATTGAAATGATATGCATGGGTAATTACTGTGCAAGGAGACCAAACTAGATTGCTTTTAAGGAATTACAAAGTTCTTTTAATGACCCTACCCTTCTCCCTTAATCAAAGGGTCATCTTTTAGTACTACTAATTTTTTGGCAATATATAGTTTGAGTCATGGAATATATTTCTGAAATGTTAAAATCATGAGTCCCCAGAGGGCAAAAGAGATGTTTATAGAGGCAGCAACATATTGCCAATGATGGTTAGTAATTGTTACTTGAAAACAAACATAACAAATATATTTTTGGCTCAGACCAGGGACTCCATCAACATGTGGATCTCCAGATTTCAAAAAAGACATTTTCTTTGGACTGTACCAGAGCTATGATCTCACTGATGAAATAATCTCTGTTTAATCATTTCAGTTGTGTTTAGCTCTATAAATCTATGTGGAGTTTTCTTGGCAAAGATACTGGAATGGTTTGCCATTTCCTTCACCAGTTCATTTTTCAGATGAGAAAACTAAAGCAAATAGATTTAAGTGACTTCTACAGGATCACACAGCTAGTAAGTATATGAATCTGGATTTGAACCCATATCATCCTGACTAGGCCAAGTGCTCTATCCACTGTCCCACCTTGCTGCCCCTATTAGCACCTTTTTTATTGGTATTATGTACTGAAAAAAATAAGGAATAGCAATTGATGAAATACTTGATCATCTCATATTACAAAAAGTTTTTGCACAAAATGAAGAAGCAAAGAAATTCTACTAAGATCCTGACTAAGAAAGACTAAGTTCCTCCAAACTAAATAAATGTATGCCGAAGTATTCATTTATCTTGTGACTTCACTGCAAAAATGAGCATGGAAAATAATGATCAAAAAGTATGTTAAAATCAAGAGAACAAACACTACTTAGAAGTCTCATACTTAAAGATTGTTAATACTTTGTTCCAGAAGAGATTCAGAAGGCAGTAGCTTTAGCAAGAACTACGTAATATCACAAAAAATAAAATTGAATAAAATTGATTCCGTCTTTATGAACAAAGAATGTCAAATTACTTCTATGGGAGTAATCATAAACAGTTGTCTTTGTGCAGTCAATAATGACTAATTAAACCAGAGGTTCTTAACCTTTTCTGTAGTATGGACCTTTTTTTAGCATTATGGTGAAATCAGAATATATTTAAATGAATAACAATATATAGGATTATAAAGGAAACCAATTATGACATTTTTTTAAAGTTCATGGATGCCAACTTGACATCTGAATTAAATCAGAGATCTAATATCAAATGCAAAAAGAACTAAAGAGGAGATTATACTTTAAACTTCAAATGAGCCATTGATAAAAAAATTATGCAATTGAAAAAGGGAAATATAGTAGCCATCATTATTGCACAAGCAAAAGTTTAATTGATGTGAAACAGCTTCCACAGAAAGAAGGCCAAAAGGGCCTAGAAATTGGAAATTAGATGAGCAAATTCTTGCTTTTTTTGCCAACAGACTTTGTGTCCAAGGACAATGCTGTTTTTGGAACACACACACACACACACACACACACACACACACACACAGTACCACAAAGGAAATTGGTGAGACTTTATAAATAATATATTTCACAAAACATCAAAAGAGAATGAAAGCAAATCATTTCACATTTATACAGCTCTAGTTAGGAACTTTTTATTAATATCAAACCCAAATCTGCTTCCATAACACCTATTTATTAATCCTAGTTTTACTTTCTGGGGACAAGGAGAACAAGTCTTTTTTTACCCTTTGTTCATTTGGTAGAAATTTGAAGACAACTATTTCCTGCCTCCTAAGTATTTATTCTCCAGATGAAAATGTCCCTCATTCTGCCATTCAAGCCAATCCAATCTTCTAATGATCTTGGCCACTTTCCACTGGGAACAAGTTTTTCACTGGATTTACTAAAATGTTATGGTTAAAACTAAGCACAATACTCCAGATGTGGTCTGAGCAGGGAGGAGTCATTTCTGTCTTTCTGTATAAATGAAGCATAAGATCACATTAGCTCTTTTCACTGCCATTTCATACTGTTGCTACATACTGAACTTTAGTAAAAGGCTAGTATTGGTAGTTTAGTGTTTTTTAACCTAAATGTGGGTTTCTACATTTATCTCTAATATATTTCATCTTACCAGACTAGCTTGTTTTTATTTTTGTCTTCTTTGCCAGTAAACCTGAGTCGTAATTTGCATTTTTCTCATTAATGATTTGGAGCATTTTTTCATATAGTTGTTGACTGCATTTCTTCTTTTGAAAACTGTTCATATCTTATGACAATTTAGTGGGTAAGAAATGATTCTTATATATTTGAATCTATTTGCCGTTTTATTTATTTCTCAGACTTTATCAGAGATACTTGATGCAAAAATTCTTTCCTAATCAAGTTTCTCTTCACTTCTTATTAATTTATTAATTTTGTTTTTGCAAAAAAGTTTTTTCATCTCCAGAGAGAGAAAACTGACAATTCTGAATGCAGATTGTAACATTTTGGTTTTTCTTTTTTCTTGCTTTTTTTTTTTTTTTAACTACATGGCTAATATAGAACTCTGTTTTCTATAACTTCAAATGTATAATGGGTATAATGTGCTCACCTCTTCAGTGATGCTGGGGGAGAGGCTGGAAGAAGGAAGAGAATTTAGAACTCAAATTTTAAAAAATGAATGTTAAAAATAAATTAGGGAAGAAAAGATGCTTCAAATCAGACACAAAGAATAGTAACATTTCTATAGGGTGTTTTTTTTTTTTTTAGATTTATAGAAAGCTATCAAAAAGATCTGTCCAATATGCAATAAAAATCACTGTGGCAGGACTCCAAGCCAATAACCATTTATTGAAGGGAACTGACCCCTTTAATGAATGAGACCTCAGATCTTCCTCACCATCTGATATGCCCCCTTGCTTCCCAGTACAGATTTAGTAATCCTCAATCCCAGAAAGTTCAGATGGTTCACCACGAAATGGTCACAATGGTGGTCCTGAGACAATGGGTAGGCAGATCTCCACCTAAGCCCCAGCATCAAGTAACAGTTGGGCAATCATGAAGCAGAATCTCAACTTCAGAGCCAGGTAATAGAGGTAACAAAGGATTGTGGGGCTCAAATAACTTGCAGACAAGTGGGGCTAGATCATAAACTATGAAAAGATCATGGATCAATAAATTATTTTCCACAAAGCTTTCCTTATAATTTTATTAGATAGGAAGTATAAGTGCCATTATTCTCATTTTGTATAAGGGGAAACTAAGGCTTGGGAGTCAGATGTGGCTCAGTGACCCAGAGGAGAGTTTCGTTGTGCCCAGCAAGTTCAAATCTGCTTCAGCAAGTACTTCTTCCTGCTTCATTTTATTCCGAATATACAATTGAGTAACAAGGAAGGAAATATTTAAGTCCCTACTTGCTACGTGCTTTAAAATTACCTCATTTGATAGGTGCTAAGATTAACCCCATTTTACCATTTTACAGTTGAGGAAACTAAGATAGAAATTAGGTTACTCGACTAGTGGTTATGACTGGAGTTGAGCGCAGGACCAGTGCGCTATCTACTTCTCCACGACTGGGAAATGGGATTTGAATCCAGGGTTCCAGATCGCCAGCCTAGAGATCTATTCAGTAATTCGGAGGTCTAATCCCCCTTCCCCGGGTCATTTCCTACAGTTCATTTTCTCCTTCCAAGATGTAGTCAAGTATTATTTCTCCGGGTACAACCACGGCCGAGGACAGGGTAGCAGTGGGAACCACTTTTTCTGGGGTGCTGGCTTATTACAAGGAAAAGAAACCCTCGGGGACTGGGCTGCGCTTAGGCTTGTCCTCCCTCCTCCTAACTAGGATCCGATGCAGTGCCCACTGCGACCCCAAGAAACTCAAAGCACTAGGAGCACGCCGACTACCGAGATGCCTTCCCGGGACAGCATGCTTCCTAGAGCGTCCCCGAAAGTGCGGACAGGCCGAAAGAGTGAGGGGCACTTCCGCTCCAAGGCCACAGCTCGGCTTCGGGCGGGTGAGCGGGGATCCAACCCAGACTTGGCCCGGGGACCGCGGGGTCGTGCGCGTGCGCCACAGCCAATGCCCTTGGCAGTGGCTTGGTCTTCTGCGCCGCCCTGCGTCTCTCCCCGGCCTCGGCCAGTCCGTCGAGCTCTCACGCGCTCAAGTTTCCTTTGCCTCTTTCGGGAGCCCGGTGGCATCTCGCCCTTTTGTACGTCACACTTTTTAAAGGCCTTGATTTCTTCCCTGGGATTGAAGGTTTTTGTTCTCACTGACTCACTAAAGCAGAAGTCCAAATGGGTGCTACAAACGATTGACCGCCCCTGCCCCCAGCCTTTCTTCCCTAGGGGAAACACATCCCTACTGGTCAGCCTTTCAACTAAAGATTCGTCAAGGGAAAAGGCCGGTTTGTGGTTCTGATAGCCCCCCCATTTGGAAGTCTGGGAGTTTTGATGCAAATCAATCTGGAAATGGGAGTCTGGAACTCCAAAATATATTTGAATTTTGTTTCTCTACGACCTCCTGGACTGTCTCACAGTCAGCTCCCTGCGGGCAGGGGATGTGTCTAACCTTTGATTCTGCCCCAATAAAAAGTCCCATTGCTTTGTTCAGGGTGACCTGTGTCTCTTTTGTGTGTCTCTGGTGATTGTTTTGAAAAAAATTTTGCAAGGAAAATCCCATCTTTAGCAAATACTTTCTTGCATTCTAGAAAGTAAGTGGCTTTATTAATCATGATTCATTGCAACAAATATTTCTAGGTTTTGAAACATTGTTATACAGAGCACTTGCTATGTGCCTTTTGTGTTAGGGTGAAGATTCAGGTAGTATCCCTGTCCTTTAAGAATTTGTACCCCTTTTGGGGAAGATGAGTCGTAAATCATAAAATTGTTCAAGAGAAAGAACATTATATGATTATTTGATAAGAAGCAAAGTACAATTTGATCATCAAGACAACAGAAGCAACACCAAGCAGAAAGACAAAAGACTTTGAGGGATGAAAGAGGATAATTCAAAGGTCACTTAGAAGTTTTCCTCCAGAGGATTAATAGAAGTGTAAAGGAGTCATTACTGACCATAACTACTGAAGCAAAAGGTCTTGCTTATTTTTCAAGTCAGTTCTTCAGTCAAACTAATATTTTAAAAGATACTATTATGTATGAAGCATTCTGCTTAACTCTTTTGCGATTAAATGAAATGGTGGTACCTCTTCTTGGAGATGTAATATGGTACTTTCCTAGACTATTGAACTCAGACTTGAAAGAGCCATCTACCACTTACTAGCTCTGGAAACTTAGAGCTTAACTTCTTCGGATCTTGGTTTAAAAATCTGTAATGGAGATAGTAATGCATTGCCACCTTTTCAGAACTCTTTATTAGGTTCAAACATGGCAATATAGATCATTTGAACTGTTACTGAAAACTATCTTGGTGTGGTGACTAGAGATCTGGCCTCAAAGTCAAGGAATACATGTATTCAAGTCCTGCCTCTGATATCTACTGGCTGTGTGACTTTGGGCAAGTCATTTGTAGAGAAGGTGCCAACCTGCATTGGAGAGATTTTCTTCCCCTGAGATTTCCTTTATGAATAAAATCCAGGTTCATCCCTAAACTACTATTGAAAAAGTCTATAACAGGAAAAAGATGCAGAACTGTCATATAAAGTAGAACACAGATGTATTAGCTATAGGGGACCAGCCTCCTATATGATAAAAATGGGGGTCCTGAGTGGCGTTTACGGCGTCGGATTGATAAGACAGGAAAAAGAAAATGAGAACAACCAGACTAGTGGTTAGCCCATGCTGTTCCAAATTCTGTGGGCATGGAAGTTTATTATATATCTTTCTCAAAAAAGAAGTCACAGTTGGTAAGGGGCAATAAATCACGAATAATCCATTGAAGTTTAAAGAATACAGATGCAAAGACAAATGGTCAAATTCCAAACCCCAATTCAGCAGGTTATAATTCCGGGAGAGGAAATATCCTATGGAGATGCTCATCAATTGAAATCTGCATACAGACTAAAGACTCAGGTTTTAATCTGAGTATGGAATCAGCGTCTGTTTAAGATTAAGGCTTCTTCAATTATCAAGGGAGGAAATTATCAATTCAATAGAAGCTGGTCTACCACTTCAAAGCTCTCCAATAAGAATTGTAAAAAAGGTGGGGATCAAAGACTGAGTCAGAAGAGGAGCCTCAGATTTTTATCTTAGATGACCCATTCAGTCTGCATCCTGACATGCAGGGCAGAAAAATCATACACACAGTTTTACTTGCCGATGATTTTGTAATGGGATCCAGATAAAATATCTGTTACAGACTCTGTTTCTCTAAATGACTCCTAATAACCTTTTTGGAGGGATCAAGTTGATTTTGGATTAACCTACCTTCTGGTACCAGAGCCTTTTTGGGGCTCAAGTGACCAGGACCAAACACAAAGACTGCCTCAGCCTGGATTGGTCACGTAGGGAATCCAGATAACAGGCCCTAAATTTGATCCTATTTCTCCAAAGGTTTTACTACATAGAACGGCTTCCCACAATTAGCTACAGTGTTGTATGGGATCCAGGGAAAAGAAAGATCATATCAGTAAGGGCTTCATTTAGAAGCTAACATTTGAGCTGGATTTTGAAGAGTGGGTAGGATTTCAATTGATGGAGAGTAAAAGGATGCTGAAATCTTTGTAAGCACTTCTTCCTCTGCTGCTCTTTGATGGTAATGATAGCTGATGTTTATGTTAGATTTTTAAGATTTTTGAAATATTTAGTATATATCATGAACATCACAACATCCTTGTTGATAGGTATTTACAGGTATTGTCCCCATTTTATAGATGAGAAACTAAGGTTTGGATTTGCCCATGGTTGCATAGATGGTCAAGATCAGAGGTAGGATTCCAACCAGTCTGGCTAATCCAAGGCCAGCACTCCTTCTACACTACCACACTACTCCCCCCATGCCCTAAATTATTGGGGATTGAGTGAGACTTCCTTTGTTGCTGAGAGATAATTCAGTATTTGAGGTTTTAGCTGAATCATAATTTCTTCTCAACTTCAATTTTCTTCGTTCTCAGGTTCCCACCTGTTCATGAGAACTGGAAGCCGTAAGGACTGAAGGGTTGGAGACTATTCAGAGGTCCATGCCTGCTCTCTTTTCCATCAACTTTGATGCACCTAGAAGATCTCTTGGGCTTCATCCTCAAGAGTCTCCTACTCCTATGATAACCAACATGGTCCACAACCCCTCTGGTCTTAGAGATCATGTAGTCATAGATGAGAAAGCTGGAATGGACAGAAAGGGGAAGGGAATTGCCCAGACATGCAGGGATTTAGGGCAAAATTAGGACTAAACACTATATCTTTTGATTCCCTATCAGGATATTCAGCTTAATCTTTTGATTGCTGCTTTTGGTTCACCTAGATTTATCCTGTTTCAGGTCCTTTACATGGATTCTTAGATTATCTGATTGGAGATTTTATTCCTGTCCAAATGTACTTTTATTCACACTTAAATATTATCTGCCTCCCCTAGAAATGGAAATGAGGGTGGAAGAGGATAGCAAATTAGTGAATTTTTGCACTCATTGGATAAGAAGTGTACACACATAAGTGAACCACAGTCAGAAGTTATACACAGCTTATAGGACTTTTCCCAACTTCAATTTGCCCTCTCATTGTGATATATTAGCCCTTCTGCTTTGTTATGGCAGTATTTAATAAATTTGTTCTGCGGTTTGTTGTTTGGTTTCAGGGTTTGGTGGTGTCTGATTTTATTTTGTCTTTTTTTTCTTTTTGGCCTTTATTCATTTATTTGAACTAGTATAGAGTCATCACTTCTGCTTTTTCCAAGACATTTCAATATCTTTGTCACTCACAAAACACTTAATCACAATTTAATTCATTTAAGTATGTGATATGTTAGAGTCGTGACAGTGAACTTATGGTACATGTGCCAAAGATGGCACTAAGAGCACTCTCTGTGAGTGCTCCCCACTTAATTCGTTACTAGAAAGGCAGAGGGACTCAGGTGAAGCTGCTCCCTCCTCCTCTCCACCATGCCTCATGACATTTTGTCATCACCAACATCACCAACTCCTCTGCCCAGCAACTTAATGGGAGCTCACAGGAGGTACGGTGAGTGGCTCACAGGCGGCAGAGCTGGAGGGGAACAAAGCACTCGGTCCACTCTCCTCCCCCTCTGTATACTCACTGAGGACATTCCTCACTTCACTTGACCCTCTACCCAACAGCCCAATGAAATCACTTTCTCCCTCCCTTGTATGGGGCAAAGAGGGGCATACCCAGCACTGGGGGGTGGGAGTGGCATGGCATGTGGTCTCTAAAAAGTTTGCCATCACTGTATTAGAGTCCTGCTTTTGAGTCTTTGCTATATATGCAAATTAATGTTCTGAGAGGCCTAGAAATACTCTTTTCTTTTCCCTTCTATCTCTTGAAATCATTAGCTCCATTCTAGGGTCACCTCAAAGAACTAAATCCTACATAAAACCTTTTCTAGACTTTCCAGTTGTTAGTACTTTCTCCTCCAAAAACATTTTGTATTTACTTCTCTGTATATATGTTGTATACCTCCAGTAAAATGTGAGTCAGTTCCTTGAGGCCAAGGACTGTTTTTGTCTTTTTATTCCCAGCATTTAGCACAGTGCCTGGCACATGTTTAATCAATAAATGCTTATTGAATTAAATTGAATTTGAATTGAATATGTCCCTATTTAGCAAAAGGGAAAAGTATGGAGTTTAAAGACTCTAAGATAGAGAATTTAAGTTTGATTCCAGTGCCTGCACCATGTATATGATGAATATTTGTTGAATTTAACCAATGTGAATTTTAGGCAAAATTCTCAAATTTTTTATCAAAGAGATGATAAGTAAAAATCTAGAAAAGGAAGTGGTAGATCAGCCCTAAGCATTTATTAGATGCCAGCCATATGCCTTTGGCACTGTGCTATATGCTAGGGATATAAATACAAAAGATATCTAACCTTTCTTTCAAGGAGTTTATATTAAATATAAAATAAACTAGTCTTCCATGTATCATTCTGACACCATAGAGAACTTTTTCTTGAGAGGCTGTGATGAAAGAGCTACCATTGATGCCTGTGGTTTGAGGCATGAATCCAGATCTTGTCCAATAAAACAGAAAAGTAACTAGATTCATTCATGTTTGTCAATGAGCCTTTTAAAAGGTGGTGAGCCCAGAACTGAACAAAATTGGTAAATATGAACAACTTTTGTGGAGACCAAGTAAACAAGATGTCTCCTGGGCTATCCTCAAATGACTGAAATAGAAAATAGAAAAAAAAATCCATTAAAGCATGGGATAAAAAAAGAGTGAAAGGAAATAGATGAACTGTTTTCAAAGTATTTATTGGACACACACACATGCATACATGCATGCTTCTGCTTTACAGAATCACAGGAAGGGGAAGGAATCCCACACTGGTTTTAACTCAAGGGAAACTATGTAGTCCTGGTCTGGGAACACAAGTTCTGAGGGAGTTCTGACTGATTCCTTGTGAATTGCTTGAATGTACCCTATGTTTCAGCTCCCTCAGGCAAAATTTAATAACTCTTTCCTCCACTTTCCAGAGACTAAAACCTCTAAGGCTCAAGGAGAAAGTTTTTTGAAGATCAAGCAAATTTTTCTATAGTCAACCAGGCTAGCCTTAGCAACAAAAAAGCAAGAGGGTCTCAGAACTCTAAAAATTTCTCACTTATGCAATGCTGTAAAGGTGTATAAATGGATATTTTGAACTTTTGGACCTCATCCCCCAGAAGTCCCTTAGCATTTCTCCAAATTCCCTTTAATCTCCTGCACCTCCACATTTGCATGATCACGTTATTGTCTTATCGGTTCTGTAGCTCCTCCCTCTCAATCTCTTCTTCATGAGGGTGGTTGAGTTAGTTGGCTTTTTGCTTTAGCTTTTTTATGTTAGTTTATTATTAATAAAACTTTATAAAATATAATACACAAATTTTGCATATTAATTAAAAAACCCACAAAGGTTAAGACCATTATTATTATTATCCTGATTGTCTTTAAGCAGATGGCTGAATTCTCTCAATGTACCCTGGGAGAATTCTTTCAGCTTGAGACTTATTTTTCAGTACCTATTAGCTTTTCTCCAATTTTTAATTAAAAAACTACTTGACCATTTTTGTGTATGGTCTGGTGCCAGGTACTTTTTCCCCTGGAGGGGATTCCTATCCTTCCTGATAGGTTTCATCTCTCCTTAATATGTCTCCCATTGTAGATTTATCACAAAGCTACTTCTAAGACCCAGATTGTCACTTCAGCATTGAAAATATGGAGTTCTATCTTTGTTTCTTAACTACTTGATTGGACATTATGAATCCCTTTATCATCTGACTCCAAATTACTTTCCAAGCCTTATTGTATATTACTCTCTCCTTGCCTTCTTTGGCCTAGCCAAACTGATTTTTTGTCTCCAAACTTTTACACAGGCTATCTTAAATGCCTGAAATACATTCTCCTTACTTCTTCCTCTTAGACTCCTATTTCATTCAAAACTCTGTTCAAGCTCCACCTTCTACTTGAGACCTTTCTTGGTCTGTCCTCCCCTGTAGTTACTAGAGGTTCTGTCAAAAAAATTATCATGTTTTTATCTTTCATATACTGACTTTCATACATACATTTCCCCCGATAAAAATAAAACCACCTTGAAAACAGGAACTCTTTCATTTTTGACTTTCTATGCCTAACATCCAGCATAGTGTCTAGCATGTAGAATGTACTTAATAAATGCTGGTTGCTTGATTCAGAAGATTTTATCCAAGAGATTTCAGCCTTAGGTATCCTGGTAGATATCTGAGTTTGTCCACTAGTAACAGATCCCTGATATCACTGGTACCTATATGGATTCTAAGCAGCTGTTTTCCCCCCAAAATGAGATAACATCCTGTCTCCATATTTCCCAGCAAACTATTCACTCTCCTTGTTCCTCATTTCTCAAGGTGATCAGAGATCTAATTGCTTATACTGAGATTGGTGGCAAAACATTAATAAATAAATAATTAATGTTAATTAACACGTTAATTAGTATATGTTGACATTCTATATGATAGTTCATCTTTCATTTCCAATTTTTCCCAGTGATTGCTTAATATATTTTAAGCTGTATATTGTCCTTAGTAGCTTAGTAATACATATATGTAAAATACATATGATCATACACACAGCTCTTAGGCACAGGAAATTTATATATATATATATATATATATATATATATATATATATGCACTCTGTTGTTTCAGGACCTGGTGACCTTTGAGGATGTAGCTGTGTTTTTCACACAAGAGGAGTGGAGGCAGCTGGATCCTGTCCAGGGGGAGCTTTATAGTGATGTGATGCTGGAGAATTATGGGAATGTGGTTTCACTAGTTAAGATCTTATTCCAAGAGTTACTGTACCAGAACAGTTACTTCTGGGAACAAATTAAAGAATCCTCCTCTGAAGCTAGAGAGGTCTTTCCCTCTGACCCTTTCTATTATATTATCTCTGTAGTTGGAATCTTTTTTTCTCTTTTCTCTCCATCCTATAGCTGTAAGGGCTGGATTTGAACTCTGAGACAGTTAGGATTTCTAATACAAACCATCATATTCTATTTCCTTCTCTATAATCCTTTTTAGGATTACCAGTCTCTAAACCTGCTATCATCTCCCAACTAGAGCTGGGAGGAGGGTTGTAGGTGCTGATTGATAATAGAACTGAGGAAAATTAGATCTTTAGAGATGCTTCCAGAGGTAAGTAAAAAAGAGCCTGTGCCATTGGAGACAGAAAAAGAAAAAGAGCTTGGTATCTCTTTGGGATAGTTAGTGTACAGTTTGAAATTTCAGAGAAAGATTTTCCTCAGGCATCTCAATTTTTCCTCTGTAGTCAATGCCAAGTTGCCTTTAAATAGTCTCCTTCACTTTTTCCATCTATGTGTATTGCCTTTTTTTTTTCACCCATAAGAATTTTTTCCAACTCTTCTCCAAAGTTCGTCCATCTCATCTACTTTCTCAGTCCCTCTCTTTTCTATAGCAGTGTTAAGGGTGGCTGAAACTGATTTATAGAGTTCAGCCCCATCCCTTCTCCTATAAACAAAAGACAGTTTAGGGTCCAGAATATTGCAGCCTTATTCTGTATAAACAGAGTGGTACTGATTTCTTCTGAGATACTCTGTTGCTGATAAGAAGGTTCTCCTAGAGGAAAAGGATAACCCTTTTGCAGTTTCTTTTCCCAAAGTGAGTCCTAGCTCTAATACCACCTTGCCCCTAAACCAATGAGTTTTGAGCATCTTTATGGAGGCCTTCATCTCCCTTTCTGTATTATATTCACTCAGTCATCCAAAAACACTTATTAAAAATCAGCTGTGCTAGACCCTGTGGGAGATACAAAGTTTATCTAAAAAATTATCCCTGCCCTTTTGGAATTTATAGTATAGGGAAAGATAAGATACTTATACCCCAATAATATAATTACAGTATATGGTATTGTATTACAGATTCATTATAGGGAAGCAAGTTTATGTCTGTTCAATTCCCCATTGTCAAAAAAAAAAACTTGTTTGTACTTATTCTTCTCTGGTATCGCACATTTTTCTGAACTTGGCATTAAAAGAAATTCTATATCTTTGTCACTGTCAATCATGTATGAATAGACCACCTATTGGTGATTGGTTTTTTCTCTTCATTGGTTTAACTCTATATCATATACTTTTATTACCTTTTTAATATTCTATTTATTATATATAATATAAATTTTTATTTACATTATATTCTACTTTGTTTATTATCTACTTAAGTAGATTAATTGCTGAGGCCTGCTATAGAGAAATCAATTTATTATCAGTAATAGGTACACTATTAATGAATTAAAGAAAGAAAAAGAAGGGGAGAAAGGAAGAAAAAAATTAAGTGTTACTCTGAGCAAAACATTGTGAAGTGACTTCCTGGTTAAGATGGTAGCAGAGTAAAAAGCAGCTGTTTAACCGCTCCTAACCGAAACATATAGGACTCCTCAAGAAGACATAAAAACAAATCCAGAGGAACAAAGGGACCCCACAACAGGGCGCGGCATTGGAAGTACGTGGAATTGGGGCATTTCCATGCTATAAAGGGGTGAAATAGCTCTCACTAAAACACAAACAGAGCAACCCCCTCCCGCACCCCACACCACCTACAGTGCCAAAGCCAGTGCACAAGAGTTAGAGCAAGTTTGGGGCACCCATTAAGGCCTTGGCAGCTACCTGGGGTCACCAGGGCCTGCTCCTGAGAGCAGCAAGACTTAAGACCCCAAGAGGCTAAATAACGCGCAGACTTTGAACACAGACCCTGAGCGCATGAGTGCAGGCACAGAAGCAAGCACAGACACGGATTGTGAGCGCAGGCAAGGACTCAGATCCTGAGCTCAGGGGCGGACCTTGAGTGGGGACCCAGTGCAGAGGGGTGCACGACTGGGAGCAGCACCCTGAGACTATTAAAGGAGCCTCGGGCAGAGGAACAAGGGGACCACCAGGAGGTTTGACCCTGAGAACAACTAGACCTGAGACCTCAGGAACCTAAAGAGCGCAGACAGACTCCGAGTGTAAGGATAAACCTGAGAGGGCGCAGGGCTAACAATGGCAAGCCAGAGACAAGAACCCCAAAAGAGAAAGATCATCAAGAAGAAATCTATAACACTCGACAACTTTTACACAGATAAAATCCAGACAACAGAGCAAACAGCAGAGGAGAACAAATAAGTAATCATATCCAAACCTTCCCCAAATAATGAAAACTTGCCATAAGCTATTGAAGAGTTCAAATCTGAGATGATGAGAAAGATGGAAGAGATTTGGTGAGAGAAGTGGGAAATAGCTCAAAAGGAAATTAACAGATTAGAAGACAGAAACTCCCAATTGGAGAAAGATGCCCCAAAATCAAACAAAATGGTAAACAAATTGGAAACCAAAATCTGGCAAGAAAATAACAGTTTAAAAGGCAGAATTTCACAATTGGAAAGTGAGGCAAGTAAATTGAAGACCAGAAATGACCACATTGAAGAGGAAAACTGTTATGATTAAAAATGATGAGGGCCCAGATCAAAAGGGAGAATAGTATTTTAATAAAAGCCATGCTAATAGAGATAAACTGACCACACACCTGTAAGAAACCTATTCCAACCTCACCTCAGCCATTTACCTTTTTCTCTCTCTGCGAGCTCAGGTAGCTAAAGAGAGGCTGGTCTCTAAAGAGCAAGTTCCAAGTCATTTCCCCCCTATTTAAAACAGTCCCTCACCTTGAATACGTCATCCAAAACAGGAAACCCATTAGGGATCACGGGAAATGTAGTTCCAAGTATCCCAAGTGATTTTAAATGACACAAAACCAAAATATTATAGCCGAAAACCAGTCCCTAAAGGCAAGAATTGAGCGATTAGAAGCTAATGATCTCTCAAGACAGCAAGAACAAATAAAACAAAGTCAAAAGACTGATAAAATAGAAGGAAACATGAAATATCTCAATGAGAAAGTGACAGACCAAGAAAACAGGTCTAGAAGAGACAATCTGAGAATCATTGGTCTTCCTGAAAAAGCAGAAATTAATAGAAATTTGGACTCCATACTAAAAGAAATTATTCAGCAAAATTGCCCTGAATTTCTACAAGAGGGCAATATAGACATTGAAAGGATCCACAGATCACCCTCTACACTAGACCCAGAAAAGACAACCCCTATCAATATAATAGCCAAATTCAAGAGCTTCCAACTAAAAGGAAAAATTTTACAAGAAGCCAGAAAGAGACAATACAGATATCAAGGAGCACCAATCAGGATCACAGAGGATCTGGCAGCCTCCACACTAAAAGACTGCAAGGCTTGGAATATGATATTCAGAAAGTCAAGAGAACTGGGCCTACAACCAAGGATCACCTACCCATCCAAACTAACTATATACTTCCAGGGGAAAGTTTGAGCATTCAACAAGATAGAAAATTTCCACGTATTTGCACAGAAAAGACCGGGACTAGATGGAAAGTTTGATATCCAACCATAAAAATCAAGAGAAACGTGAAAAGGTAAATAAGAAAGAGAGGGGAAAGAAAGAAAACTCATATTTTTTAAATTTTCCTCTTTAAGGGCTTCAGTATGATCTAATTATTTGTATTCCTATGTGGAGAAATGTTATGTATAATTCTCTGTAAGGAACTCTATTCACTATTATAGTATTCACTATTATAGTAATTAGAAGAATTATTCATGGGGAGAGGTTGGAATACTAAATGGTCTAAGATGATATGGGGGTGGGAAAGAGGGGGATGAATAGTAGAAGACACCAAGAGAAACTTGAATGAATAAGAAAAATATGATATTCTATTACATGCAAAGAGGGCATGGGAAGGGGAAGGGATGAAAAGTATTATAAGAAGGAGAGGAAGAGAGCATTAAGAGGTAATATTTAAACCTTACTCTCAGTGTAATTAACCCTGAGAGGGAATAGTAGCTTTATCCATTGGGATATAAAACTCTATCTAACCCTACTGAGAAAGTCAGAAGGGATAAACCAAGGGAAACAGGGGACTGGGGAGGTCAAAAAAGGGAGGGGAGAAGAAGGGAGAGGGAATTCATTAGGCCTTAAAAATAAAAAGAAGGGAATAATAAACGAGGGGATAGAAAGGGAAATAAATCAAGGGAGGGGACAAGGGTTACTGGCATAAAGCAAACCCCTGGTTTAAAAGGAAATAGTGTAAGAAGAAGAGGTAGAACTAGGAGAGGATACCAAAATGGTGGTGAATACACAACTGATAATTATAACTCTGAATGTGAATGGGATGAAATCGCCCATAAAAAGAAGCAAATAGCAGAGTGGATTAGAAACCAAAATCCTACCATATGTTGTCTACAAGAAACACATATGAGGTGGGTGGACATACACAGGTTTGAGGTAAACGGCTTTAGCATAATCCTTTGGGCCTCAAATGAGAAAAAGAAGGCAGGAGTGGCTATTATGATTTCTGACAAAGCCAAAGTAAAAATAGATATGATTAAAAAAGACAGGGAAGGTCATTACATCCTGATTAAAGGCAGTATAAACAATGAGGAAATAACATTGCTCAATATGTATGCACTAAATGGCATAGCAACCAGATTCATAAAGGAGAAACTGGCAGATCTCAAGAAGGAAATAGATAGTAAAACCATACTAGTGGGAGATCTAAATATTCCTCTTTCAGATCTAGATGAATCAACCCAAAAATAAATAAGAAAGAGGTAAGAGAGGTAAATGAAGTCCTAGAAAAATTAGATTTAATTGATATGTGGAGAAAAATAAATAGGGACAAAAATGAATATACCTTCTTTTCAGCTGCATATGGTACATTCACAAAGATTGACCATGTAATAGGGCATAGAAACATTGCAAACAAATGCAAAAGAGCAAGAATAATAAATGTAACCTTCTCAGATCATAATGCAATAAAAATAATAATTAGTGAGGGCACCTGGACAGGCAAATCAAAAACCAATTGGAAATTAAACAATATGATTCTCCAAAACCAATTAGTCAAAGAAGAAATCATAGAAACAATCAACAATTTCACTGAAGAGAATGACAATGATGAGACATCCTACCAAACTCTGTGGGATGCAGCCAAGACAGTACTCAGGGGGAAATTTATATCCTTGAGTGCATATATTAACAAATTAGGGAGGCAGAGATTAATGAATTGGGCATGCAACTTAAAAAATTAGAAAGCAAGCAAATTAAAAATCCCCAGATGAAAACTAAATTAGAAATACTAAAAATCAAGGGAGAAATTAATAAAATAGAAAGTAAAAAAACTATTGAATTAATAAATAAGACTAGAAGCTGGTATTTGAAAAAACAGATAAAATAGACAAAGTACTGATCAATCTAATAAAAAAAAGGAAAGAAGAAAACCAAATTGACAGTATCAAGGATGAAAAGGGAGACCTCACCTCTAATGAAGAGGAAATTAAGGCAATCATTAAAAACTATTTTGCCCAGTTATATGGCAATAAATATAGCAATGTAGGAGATATGGATGAATATTTACAAAAATACAAATTGCCCAGATTAACAGCAGAAGAAATAGAATACCTAAATAATCCAATATCAGAAAAAGAAATTGAACAAGCCATCAAAGAACTCCCTAAGAAAAAATCTCCGGGGCCTGATGGATTCACAAGTGAATTCTATCAGACATTCAAAGAGCAACTAATGCCAATACTATATAAATTATTTGATATAATAACCAAAGAAGGAGTCCTACCAAATTCCTTTTATGACACAAATATGGTGCTGATTCCAAAGCCAGGTAGATCAAAAACAGAGAAAGAAAACTATAGACCAATCTCCCTAATGAACATAGATGCAAAAATTTTAAATAGAATACTAGCAAAGAGACTCCAGCAAGTGATCAAGAGGATCATCCACCATGATCAGGTGGAATTTATACCAGGAATGCAAGGATGGTTCAACATTAGGAAAACCATCCACATAATTGACCATATCAACAATCTAACAAACAAAAATCACATGATTATCTCAATAGATGCTGAAAAAGCAAAATATAACATTCATTCCTATTGAAAACACTGGAAAGTATAGGAATAGAAGGACCTTTCCTAAATAATAAACAGTATATATCTAAAACCATCAACAAGCATCATATGCAATGGGGATAAATTAGAAGCCTTTCCAATAAGATCAGGAGTAAAACAAGGATGCCCATTATCTCCTCTATTATTTAACATTGTACTAGAAACACTAGCCAGTAGCAATTAGAGAAGAAAAAGAAATGGAAGGTATCAAAATAGGCAAAGAGGAGACTAAGCTATCACACTTTACAGATGATATAATGGTCTACTTAAAAAATCCTAGAGAATCAACTAAGAAGCTTGTAGAAATAATCAACAACTTTAGCAAAGTTGCAGGATACAAAATAAATGCACATAAATCATCAGCATTTCTATATATTTCCAACACATCACAGCAGCAAGAGTTAGAAAGAGAAACACCATTTAAAATCACCCTAGACAATATAAAATACTTAGGAATCTATCTATCAAAACAAACACAGGAATTATATGAAAACAACTACAAAACACTTTCCAAACGATTAAAACTAGATCTAAACAATTGGAAAAACATTGATTGCTCATGGGTAGGACAAGCTAACATAATAAAAATGACCATTCTACCCAAATTAATTTACCTATTTAGCGCCATACCTATCAAACTACCAAAAAACTTTTTTACTGAATTAGGAAAAACTATAACAAAGTTCATCTGGAATAATAAAAGATCAAGAATATCAAGGGAAATAATGAAAAAAAAGTGAAGGAAGGGGGCCTAGCAGTACCAGATATTAAACTATACTATAAAGCAGCAGTCATCAAAACGGTATGGTGCTGGCTAAGAGACAGAAGGGAGGATCAGTGGAATAGACTTGGGGTAAGTGACATCAACAAGACAGTGTATGATAAACCCAAAGAGCCCAACTTTTGGGACAAAAATCCACTATTTGACAAAAACTGTTGGGAAATTTGGAAAACAATATGGGAGAGATTAGGTTTAGATCAACATCTTACACCCTACACCAAGATAAATTCAGAATGGGTGAATGACTTGAATATAAAGCGGGAAACTATGAATAAGTTAAGTGAACATAGAATAGTTTACTTGTCAGATCTGTGGGAAAGGAAAGATTTTAAAACCAAGCAAGAGTTAGAGAAAATTACAAAATGTAAAATAAATGATTTTGATTATATCAAACTAAAAAGCTTTTGTACAAACAAAAACAATGTAGCCAAAATCAGAAGGGAAACAACAAATTGGGAAAAAATCTTTATAATAAAAAACTCTGACAGGGGTCTAATTCCTCAAATATACAAGGAGTTAAACCAATTGTATAAAAAAATCAAGCCATTCCCCAATTGATAAATGGGCAAGAGACATGAATAGGCAATTTTCAGATAAAGAAATCAAAATTATCAATAAACACATGAGATAGTGTTCTAAATCTCTAATAATTAGAGAAATGCAAATCAAAACAACTCTGAGGTACCTCCTCACACCTAGCAGATTGGCTAAAATGAAAGAAAGAGAGAGTAATGAATGTTGGAGGGGATGTGGCAACTTAATGCATTGCTGGTGGAGTTGTGAACTGATCCAACCATTTTGGCTGACAATTTGGAACTATGAGCAAAGGGTTATAAAAGAATGCCTGCCCTTTGATCCAGCCATACCATTGTTGGGTTTGTACCCCAAAGAGATCATAGATAAACAGACTTGTAAGAAAATATTTATAGCTGCACTTTTTGTGGTGGCAAAGAACTGGAAAAGGAGGGTATGTCTTTCAATTGGGGAATGACTGAACAAATTGTGGTATATATTGGTGATAGAATACTATTGCACTCAAAGGAATAATGAACTGGAGGAATTCCATGTGAACTGGAAAGACCTCCAGGAATTGATGCAGAGTGAAAGGAGCAGAGCCAGAAGAACACTGTACACAGAGACCAATACACTGTGGTGAAATAGAATGTAATGGACTTCTGTATTAGCAGCAATGCAATGACCCAGGACAATTCTGAGGGACTTATGGAGAGGAACGCTACCCACATTCAGAGGAAGAACTATAGGAGTGGAAACAGAAGAAAAACAACTGCTTGAACACATGGGTTGAGGCGGACATGACTGGGGATGTAGACTCGAAACTACCACACCAATGCAAATATCAACAATTTGGAAATAGGTCTTGATCAATGACACATGTTAAAACCAGTGGAAATACACATCAACCATGGTTGGGGGGAGCTCGGGAGGTGAAGGGGAAAGTAAGAGCATGAATTATGTAACCATGTTAACTTTTATAAAAAATAAATATTAATAAATGTTAAAAAAAAAACATTGTGAAGTGCTTACAAATAGAAAATCAAGATAATTCCTGACTTCAAAGAGCTTATGTTCTAATAGGAAGAGTTATCATACATGGAAGGGTTCTGCTATGGGTCATTGGTCACATACCTTTTCTCTATCCTTCTAAAGTCATACAACAATTCCTGTTCATGCTGTAAAAACAGTGAATGGATCTCTGTTAAATAGAATTTGGTCATGTCAGAAAAACTGTCATACTGACATTTGAGTACAAGCTTTAACTACCACTTCTTATGTAAATGATTCTATGCTGAATACTAGTATATAATTAAAATCTGCTTCCCAGGACTCCAAATCCCAGCTGGCAGGGAGGATATATTTTGATGTAGCCCTGCCTCTCAAGCTTTTCCCCCCTGATCATGGTTTGTGGAAGTGGGGTCAGTCCCAGGCAGGAGAATTTTTCTCACATGTCTTTACTCAGGCTTTTACTTTTGTTCTTATATTTTTCCTACTTCAAGTGATTATTAATAAATCTTATAAAATATAATACTTGGAGCTATTGGAGTTATAATATTTGGAGTTATCCAAGTTATAATACTTGGAGTTATCAGCTGTGAACTGTAATAAGCAGAGATCAAAGACTACTTTCAGACCTCTTCTCACTTAACATTACATCACAAGCTAGTGCTTCTTTTTCTCATGGTATTCAAAACCTTTCATAATCTTGCCTCCTCCCCACTTTCCAGTCTTCTCACCTTCTACACCTCAACACATTCTTTAAGATATGTAATATTAGCCTCCTGACTGTTCCATGAGCAAGATACTAATCTCTTGGCTCTGGATATTCTCACTGACATACCCCCTCCCCCCATGACTGGACCCCTCTCCCTTCTTCCCTGGAAGTCCCAACTAAAATCTCACCTTCTACAAAGAACCTTCCCCAACCCCTCTTAATTCTGGTGCCTTCTCTCTATTATTTCCTATTCATCCAGTATGTAGCTTCTTTGGCCATATTTATTTGCATATAGTCTTCCCCCATTTGATTGTAAATGCCTTGAGGGTGTAAGAATTAAAATTTAGTTATATATTAAAAATATGTGGCCGCCAGGAATCAACAATTCAGGTTGATTCCGTAATTAAATCAGACCCAAGTCAGCATCGGGTTGAGGAGTTTATTTACAATCAGGTAGGTAAGGGTAGGAATAAAGAGAAGAGGGAGGTTAGAAGTCTAAATAAATGAAAGCTGTAAGCCACAAGGCCCAACAGCCAGATAGGCAGAGTTTAGAATTGGCCCAGCTAGGCCAAGGAAGCCAGCCTAACTTACCCACGTGACAATACAGAGTGTAAGCTGTCTGTGGTCTCAGGAGATGCTTCTTCTTCCAGTTCCAGACGGCAACTGCCCCCACAGGAAGTTCACTCACTTACTTAAAGAGATCCTGTCTTTCATCACTTCCTGTGGTCCACCTCTAATTCAAATGGACAAATGGCAGTTTCTACATTGATTTGGACTGCCCAAAGGGCAGTCCCTTATTCTTGATTTGTTACTTATTGTCACGTGTGGGTAACTCGTCTCCCCTCCCCACTAAGGGAGGTGGGAGTGACATCATTAGCACGCCTGGGTTGGGTAGATTTTTGACTATTAATGGGATAGAGCTAATTTCTATTTACACAATCCCCTCTGATGATCATTGGGTGCCTAGTCACCCCAAGTGATCATGTTACACAAACATCTTCTACCACAAAGGTCCTTCTAACTACAATAGTTAGAGATAAGAGGGAAGTGGAAAAGAGAGAAAGCAAAACCAATGTTTTGCTAAGCGCGTTGACAAGAAACCAATTGGGGGCAGTCCCCAATCAGCATAACATGTACAATTAAGGTAACTGTTCAAAAACCCCATCAGTCCATTCATTAGTACCCAAAGTTCGTTCTGGATCACTTGATGCAACAAAACCCCATCAGTTCAATCAATTGCAACCCAAAGTTCATTCTGGATCTCTTGATTAAACGTAGGTTCTTCAGGCATCTCTCTGCAAACAGTTCATTCTCTGGATTTAAGGAATCAGCAAGTTTCTTTCCCTGAGAATTTTCTCAAACAAAACCAAAATTAAATCTTGGATATAATAAAAATACGATTAATCTTGGATTTTATAAAAATACAATCCCCCCTGACGTGGGTATTTAGAAAGAAATACCCAGATCAGCTCAATATATACAGTTGAATCATGGGGTTGTATGAGTAAATTCAAAAGAAAAAAGAAAGAAAAACTATAAAAATCAAATAGAAGAAATTGAAGCTTTTGAAAAAGAAAGGCATTATAATCAAAATCAAAATATCAAAGTTATGTACAAAAAATTTTTGAAGAAAACAAAATAACAGGCCCTTGTATTAGGGTCTAATCAATTATAATTTCCATCCTACTAGTCTGTAGGATACAATGCAGTAATACTGCACTTACCCATTTGCAGCTAAGACTACAGGAAGTTGCCATTCTATAAGAGAGAAAAAAGGACCCGATTTAAATGCAAGGGAAGCGTCTGTCATTCCCTTTACTCTCAGGAATATATGGGTGAGCCCAGATAATAGCCAACCTGTGGTACCTGACTGGCAGTGTAGTTCGGAGAGTCCTACGTCTTAACATATGTTAAGCGTCGCAGCTTCGATTCTTACACTGAGTTCAAGTCCTCAGTGTTGGTGTGGGAGTACCTCAATCCCACCCGTATATGTATGATCTCTTTAACCTCGTGCTCCTCGGCACTGTGCAGATGTTCTCAGAAATCCCATTGGATTTGTCGGTCGGTCTTCATGACCTTGTGCTTTCCTTAGCACCATTAATGGCTCATGTGTTCCCTTCTCCTGGAATTAGACAGAAGCATTAATCACAGTCCCATAACATTTAACAATGTATGGCAAGTTCTTGGAGTCTGAACCTTGTGAGTAAGCATTAATATTACAGTAATTATATATATATTAAAATTATAGCATTGCAAAAAATGAAAAAATTAAGTGATTATATGTACTCAAGTACAAGAAATGAGAAAAAAGAAAAAAAAATATCAATTATTCAATTAAAGATATTAGGTAAATCAATAAGAAAATTAAAATAAAATCAGGGAAAGAATCAAGACAAACCAATGATTCCAAATTAACATCCATGAGTCCATGAACTGTTATCTCCAATGCAGGTAACAGGAAACAGTCAATCAGGTTCAATAGAAGATGCCCTCTTTACATGTGAGCAATGAATCCAAGAGTCCTTTTCTCCGATCTTTATAGCTGTTGGGGTGGTTATTAAAATTTCAAACGGCCCATCCCACGAAGGCTGGGTTGCCCCCGTGCGCTGGAAGTTCTTTATATACACTTTGTCTCCTGGATTCAGGTCGTGAAGTGAAAAGTCTATTGGTCCTGCTTGTACTGCAGTTCCAGATTCATGGAGTTCGCGCAGTCTGTGTTGCAATTCCTGTATATAGGAAGCAATAGAAGTATCTCCTCCTAATAGTGATGTATATGCAGGAGAAAAGGGTTTAGCCTGTATAGGAGGATGTCCAAAAAGCATCTCATATGGTGAGATGTGTAGATCTCCCCTAGGTCTGCTTCTAAGATAAAATAGAGCTAGAGGGAGAATTTCAGGCCATTTTAGATGTGTCTCAGTACATAATTTGCCAATCATGGTTTTAAGTTCTCTGTTCATCCGTTCAACTTGGCCTGAGCTCTGGGGGTGATATGGTACATGGAATTTTGGAGTTATCCCCAGGCATGAATATATTTCAGATAAAACTGAATCAGTAAAGTGACTCCCTCTGTCCGAGTCAATACGTGCAGGCAGACCAAAACGAGGAATGATTTCTTTTAAAAGCACCTTGGCAACAAAGGCTGACGTGGCTCGGGCAGTAGGAAATGCTTCCGGCCACCTGGTCAGTTGATCCACTATGACCAGACAGAATTTATATTGTCCAGCCTTTGGCATTGTTATGAAATCAATTTGTAGGTGCTCAAAAGGTGTGTAAGCCAGTGGACACCCACCAAAAGCCTTGCCACGAAAGGCGTGTTGGTTATATGCTTGGCAAGTAGGGCAAGCTGCACACACTTTAGAGGCTATAGTGGTTATGCCAGGAGCTATCCATACTCTCTTAACAGAGTCCACGATGCCCTGGGTACCAAAATGACCATTTTTATGAATAGATTGGCAAATTTGGCGATAAAAGTGTCTAGGGAGCAGGGGTTTTCCTTCAGAGGACACCCATACTCCATTTATCTGTTTGGCTTTAAATTTCTGCTTCCATTTTGTTATTTCCTTCTCATCATAGGAAAGTGATAAATTTAAGTCATCAGTGGTTGTTAATGTTAAAATTAGTTCAGGCCCTTCTATTGCTGCTAGCTTTGCAGCAATATCTGCCCGATTATTTCCCTTAGAGACAGGGTCAGTGCCACCTGTATGAGCAGAGCAGTGAACTACAGCTAGGGCTTTAGGTAGCTGGAGAGCAGAAAGAACTTCATTAATAATTTTTGCATTAGCTATAGATTTTCCAGCTGAGGTTAAAAATCCTCTCTGGAGCCATAACATACCCACTGCATGACATATTCCAAATGCATATCGAGAATCCGTATAAATTGTAGCCTTTTTATCTTTGGCAATTATACATGCATGTTTTAGAGCCATGAGTTCTGCGGCTTGAGCACTTAGATTTGAGGGCAGTGAAGCTGACCATACAGTGTTAAATTCTGTAACTACAGCAGCTCCAGTGTAGCGTATGCCATCTCTCATAAATGAAGAGCCATCAGTAAATAAAACTAGATCAGGATTCTCTAAAGGAGTGTCCAGGAGATCGTCTCGAGGCTTTTCAGCCATGGACACTAGTGTTTCACAATTATGTAAAGGTTCTTCCGAAACTGGTAAATCTGGAAGTAAGGTGGCTGGGTTAAGGGTTGTACAACGTTTTAAAGTAATATTTTCATTATTTAGCAAGGTTATTTCATACCTTGTAATTCTCTGATCAGAAAATGCCTGTGTTCTATGTCTTAGCAGTAAACCAGCCTAACTTACCCACGTGATAATACAGAGTGTAAGCTGTCTGTGGTCTCAGGAGATGCTTCTTCTTCCAGTTCCAGACGGCAACTGCCCCCACAGGAAGTTCACTCACTTACTTAAAGAGATCCTGTCTTTCATCACTTCCTGTGGTCCACCTCTAATTCAAATGGACAAATGGCAGTTTCTACATTGATTTGGACTGCCCAAAGGGCAGTCCCTTATTCTTGATTTGTTACTTATTGTCACGTGTGGGTAACTCGTCTCCCCTCCCCACTAAGGGAGGTGGGAGTGACATCATTAGCACGCCTGGATTGGGTAGATTTTTGACTATTAATGGGATAGAGCTAATTTCTATTTACACAAGGGCAAAGACTTTCTTTTGCTTCTTTTTGTATCCCCAGTGCTCAGCACAGCACTTGGCATATAGTAGCGCTGGTTGAGTGCCTCCTGGCAGGAATAGGTATACTGTTCTTTATTGGAGAAGTAGACAGTAGTATCTCTTCTTCAGTATCATTTTCATTAGTTAAACCATGTTCAATGGAAGAAGCAATGGGCTTAGAGTCAGGAAGGCCTGGATTTGAATCTTTCCTCAGACACGGATTAACTTTGTGACCATGGTTAAATCACTTCACTTTTCTCAACCTCAGTTCCCTCATTTGTAAAATGGAAATAATATATAGGTATCACCTATCTCACAGGACTGATGTGCATATCAGCAAGATAACCTATTTAAAGCATTGTGTAAACTTTTAAGTACCATCAAGATGGAAGTTACTACAAGTAAAATCTTAGTATTTTTCTTTGTCCATTCTTTTGGCTTTACATATACTTGTTTCTTTTGCTGTCCTTGCCTATTTTTACAAAAATATCTTTATATTGTCCCTTCCTCCAGAAATATGTATCTAGAAGATACCAAGGTGGTAATGGGATGTTAGTAGGTCACAGAATGATTGTTCAGGACCAGTAATCAGAAGAATTAAAGAGTTTGAGAAGGCCAACAGGATAAAGCTTATAGGATACCAACTTCAGTCCAGACAGGGTTTTATTTAAGGGAAGGAAAGGAAGGGAAGGGAAGGGAATTTGGATAATCTATCTAAAGAATATACCTAACCCTCCTCACCAAATCTAGTTGTTCCCTTCAGAGAGATGGTATCTACACTGTCATATATCTCCCTACCTAAATTCCAATCCCTACAATAAATACACTCCACTAACCCAAATCCTCCCTTAGATGGTGATAGAGGTGATAAGGTTGGAAGTTAAGCAGGAACAGGACTCAGGGAAAGGTTCTCACCGACATGCCTTAGGTGTCTCAAGCAGCTCTGATGATATATCTCTCAGCCAGCAGGAACAGGATAAACACAGGAACAGGTTGTTGGTAAGATGGATCAGAAGAAAAGCCACAGGAAAGAGAATAATCAGCTCACCAGGTCTACCCCAGGAGACTAGACAAAATTCATCCTCCAGCTAAATTGTTTCTTAGAAGAAGACAGACCTGTCCCCTCTCCAGAATTCCAGAACCTTCCTGCTTCTGCCTTTTCAGCAGCTCCTGCTCATGTGCTCTTTTCCTTATAACACCCCTCCCCATTTATAGCTTTCTTGACTGTTAATGCATTTGTCTTTCATTCCAGATTCTTTATTTTGTTTCTTTTCATAGAGAAGATTTGTATCTATTGAAGACCATGATTCATAGGAAAGAGTATAAGGAGGATACCCCGTGGATCATATCTTCCTAGTTCTTTAGCTCTGAACTGGCTTTGAGTGTGAGTTTTTAAGTCCTTAATTTTTTTTAAGTCCAGATTTTTAAAATCTTAAGTGCATAGAATTTAGAACTGCAGGGGATCTTAAAGATCATCTACTCCAACTCTTTATTTTACAGAGGAGAAAATATTTCCAGGTTGGCTAAGTGACTTGTCTGGTGTCACACAAGTAACAAGCAACCTCACTGAGACTTGAACCTAGATTCCTTGATTCTAAATCTAGTGCTCTTTTCTGTAAACCAATGCTGGTTTTTGCTCTATGTATCTATATCTACATGCTGTTATGACCCACATGGTGATAGTTTTTTTTTTTTTGCTTTTTTTAAATTTCAAGAAATAATCTGAGGATATGGATTTTTTATACTCTACTTCTTCCTAAAGAACTAAAAATTCATGGGAAAGTATCAGGAGAATATCCAAGATATATTAACCAGATCAGAGAGTTAGGAGAAGTCTCTGAGCTTAATGACTGTTTAGAGAAAAAGAAAAGTAACACCAAAGGGGAGAGATGCCTTCAGTATGCTTACCTACAGGAAAGTTCCCAGAATGTCAAAGTCTTCTACAAGAAAACAATTATAGAGGAGAAAGGCAAAAAAAATATAATGAATTTGGCAAAACTTTTGGGTATAGCCCCAAACTAGTTATACATCAGAGAGATACTACAAAAGAAAAAATCTACAAAGGTAATACGTATGGCCAAAGATTTGCCCAGCACTCTGCCCCCCTTCACCATAAGAAAATTTATAGTGGAGAGAAGCACTTTAAATGTGATAAATGTGAGAGAGCCTTCACTTATATGGCAAGTTTTATTCAGCATCAGAGTGTTCACCCTGGAGAGAATACTTATGAGTGTAATGAATGTAGTAAGGCCTTCAGTCAACATTCAGTCTGTTTGACACCAGAAAGCTCAAACAGGAGAGAAACCATTTGAATGTAATGAATGTGGCAAAGCTTTCAATAGAAGTCCAGTCCTTCATGAACATCAAAGAATTCACCCTGGGGAGAAACCTTACAAATGTAATGAGTGTGGAAAAGCATTTAGTTGAAGTTCTATTCACACTGGAGAGAAAACTTATAATAGTAAAGAATGTGAGAATACTTTTAGTACACAATTAGGTCTTCATGAACATCTGAGAATTTACAGTGGGGAAAAGCCATATAAATGTAATGAATGTGGAAAATCTTTTAGTAGAACTTCAGATATCATATTACATCAAAGAATTCATACTGGAGAAAAATGTGGAAAAACCTTTAGGAGAAGCTCAGGAGTTAGGAAACATAGGAAAAATCATGAAGGAGAAAAACCCTATGAATGTGATAAATGTGGTAAAATTTTCACTTACTCACAGATTTTATTCAACACCAGAGAATTCATAGTGGAGAAGAACTTTATGAATGTCATGAATGTGGCAAGGCCTTCAATTATGCTTCAACTCTTACTAGACATCAGATAATTCATACTGAGGAGAAAACCTACAAATGTAACGAATGTGGAAAATCCTTCATGCACTTTATAGGTTTTATGCATCATCAGAATATACATACTGGTGAGAAACCCTATAAAGGTAATGAATGTGGGAGAGTCTTCAGCAGAAACTCACTCCTTATTGAACATTGCAGAATTCACACTGGGGAGGAACCTTTTAAATGTAATGAATGTGGGAAAGCCTTCAGTTACATCAAATGTTGATGTCAGCATCAAGTAATTCATAGTGGAGAGAAACCTTTTGAATATAGTAAATGTGGAAATGCCTTTAATTGCCATGCACTCCTTAGCTAACATCTAAGAATCCATACTGGAGAGAAACCATTCAAATGTAATGCATGTAATAAGCTTTTAGTAGAAGGTCAGTCCTACATGAACATCAGAGAATTAATACTAGGGAGAAGCCATATGAATGTAAAGAGTGTGGACAAGCCTTCGGTCGGATCTCTACCCTTAACCAACATCAGAGAATTCACACTGAAGAAAAACCTTATGAATGTAATGAGTGTGGGAAAACTTTCAAAATCACATCAGGGGCTTCCGGGTTAAGATGGCGGCAGAGTAAGAAGCAGCTCTTAACCTCTCCTGACCGAAACACACAAAACTCCTCAAGGGGACATAAAAACAAGTCCAGACGAACGGAGGAACCCCACAACAGGGCACAGCGTGGAAGGTACGTGGAATCGAGACAGTTCCAGGCTAAAAAGGGCTCTCACTCAATCGCG
>NC_058130.1:701340218-701378142 GCF_016433145.1 Gracilinanus agilis
CTTAAGCTCTGCCAGTTTCTCCTTTATGAATTTGGATGCTATGCCACTTGGTGCATACATATTGAGCAGTGTTATTTCCTCATTGTTTATACTGCCTTTAATCAGAATATAATGACCTTCCCTGACTTTTTTAATCATATCTATTTTTACTTTGGCTTTGTCAGAAATCATAATAGCCACTCCTGCCTTCTTTTTCTCATTTGACGCCCAAAAGATTTTGCTCAAGCCCTGAACCTTAAACTTGTGTATGTCCACCCGTCTCATATGTGTTTCTTGTAGACAACATATGGTAGGATTTTGGTTTCTAATCCACTCTGCTATTTGCTTCCGTTTTATGGGCGAGTTCATCCCATTCACATTCAGAGTTATAATCATCAGTTGTGCATTTGCTGACATTTTCGTATCCTCAGCTATTCCTACCCCCTTTTTTCTTATACTATTTCCTTTAGAACCAGTGGTTTGCTATTAAGCAGCTATCCCTTATCCCCTCCCTTGATTAACTTCCCTTTCTACCCCCTCCCTTATTTTTCCCCCCCTTTTTGTTTTTAAAAAAAAAAAAAAAAAAAAAACCCTTCTTCTCCCCTCCCTTTTTTTGACCTCCCTACTCCCCTGCTCCCCTTGGTTTATCCCTTCTGACTTTCTCAGAAGGGTTAGATAAGAGTTTTATGTTCCAATGGATAGTATAGCTACTCTTCCCTCTCTGGGTTGATTACACTGAGAGTAAGGTTTGATTATTACCTCTTAATGCTCTCTTCCTCTCCTTCTTATAATAGTATTTGTCCCCTCTCCTTCCCATGCCCTCTTTGTGTATAATAGAATATCCTATTTTTCTTATTCACTCAAGTTTCTCTTGGTGTCCCCTACTATTCACCCCCTCTTTCCCATCCCCCATGTCATCTTAGATTATTTAGTGTTCCACCCTCACCCTGTGAATTATTCTTCTGATTACTATAATAGTGAATATTATAATAGTGAATAGAGTTCACTACAGAGAATTATACATAACATTTCTCTACATAGGAATACAGATAATTAGATCTTACTGAGGCCCTTAAAAAGGCAAATTTAAAAATTATAAGTTTTCTTTCTTTCCCCTCTGTTTCTTATTTACCTTTTCATGTTTCTCTCGATTTTTGTGGTTGGATATCAAACTTTCCATTTAGCCCTGGTCTTTTCTGTGCAAATACTTGGAATTCTTCAATTTTGTTGAATGCCCATACTTTCCCCTGGAAATATATAGTCAATTTTGATGGGTAGTTGATCCATGGTTGCAGGCCCAGTTCTCTTGCCTTTCTGAATATTGTATTCCAGGACTTACGGTCTTTTAGCGTGGAGGCTGCCAGATCCTGTGTGATCCTGATTGGTGTTCCTTGATATTTGAATTGTCTCTTTCTGGCTTCTTGTAAGATTTTTTCTTTTGCTTGAAAGCTCTTGAATTTGGCAATTATATTTCTGGGTGTTTTCTTACCTGGATCAAATGTCGTGGGTGTTCTATGGATCTTTTCAATGTCTATATTGCCCTCTTGTTGTAGGACTTCAGGGCAATTTTGCTGAATAATTTCTTTTAGTATGGAGTCCAGGTTTCTATTAATTTCTGGTTTTTCTGGAAGACCAATTATTCTCAAATTGTCTCTTCTAGACCAGTTTTCTTGGTCTGTCACTCTCTCATTGAGATATTTCATGTTTCCTTCTATTTTTTCAGTCTTTTGACTTTGTTTTATTTGTTCTTGTTGTCTTGAGAGATCATTAGCTTCTAATTGCTCAATTCTAGCCTTTAGGGATTGGTTTTGGCTATAATCTTTCGGTTTTTGGCTATGATCTTTTGGTTTTCGGTTATAATCTTTTGGTTTTTGGCTATAATCTTCTGGTTTTCCTTTTCAATCTGGTCATTTCTGGTGTTCAATTTGCTTATCAGCTCATTTGATTTCTGAGCCTCACTTTCCAATTGCAAGATTCTACCTTTTAGACTGTTATTTTCTAGCCAGATCTCTTCCATTTTCCTTAAAATCTCAGTTTTGAACTCTTCCATAGCTTGTGACCCGTTTTCCTTATTTGAGGTGGGTCCGGATGCTTGTTTGTTCTCCTCCTTTGTTTGCTCGGTTGTCTGGATTTTCTCTGTGTAAAAGTTGTCGAGTGTTAAAGACTTTTTTTCTTGTTGTTAATCTTTCTCTTCTGAACTTCCTGAGTCTGGGTAGCCATCATTAGCCCAGCAGCTTCTCAGCTTTATCCTCGCACTCAGGGTCTGTCTGTGGTCTTTTGGCTCCTGAGGTCTGAGGTCTGGTTTTTTTCCAAGGTCAAGCCCCCTGGTGGACCCTCTTGCTTGATCCTCTGCTGGAGGTTCCTTTACAAGTCTCAGGGCGCTGCTTCCACAGTCGTATACCCGTCTGCACTGGTTCCCCACTCAGGGTTTTAGAGCTTTAGTTCGTGGCTGTGTCTGCCTCCACCCACGCCTCCACCGCGCCTACGCTCTGCGCCCGCGCTCTGCACCTTGCGCTTATGCTCTGCGTCCTGCGCCAGTGCTCTACGTCCTGCGCCCGCGCTCTGTACCTGCATTCAGAGTTCGTGTGCGTTCTTTAGCTTTTTGGGGTCCCAAATCTTGCTGCTCTCAGGAACAGGCCCTGGAGCTGCCAATGACTCGATGGGTGCCCCAAATTTGCTCCATTTCTTTTTAGCTGGCTTCAGCGTTATAGGTGGTGTGTGTGGTAGGGGTGGGGGTGGGGTGGTTGCTCAGCCCGCGATTTAGTGAGAGCTGTTCCACCACTTTATAGCATGGAAATGTCCCGATTCCATGTACCTTCCACTCTGCACCCTGTTGTGGGGTTCCTCCGTTCGTCTGGACTTGTTTTTATGTCCCCTTGAGGAGTCTTGTGTGTTTTGGTCAGGAGAGGTTAAGAGCTGCTTTTTACTCTGCCGCCATCTTAACCTGGAAAACCTAATGTAAACACTTTCAGAAGAGGCAGAATGGCAATTGTTCACTCAGCCAGGACTCCAAAGGATGAACTTTTAGGAACTTGGAGGGACCACCAATTCTTTCTTATAGGTAGAAAATCAGGAATTTGTTCATGGAATCGTTAATTGTGATGTTTTCTGATAGTCACAACAAGAAAATGCTTTGCAATATCTTGGTTTTTTCCTGAATCCTTGCTTTGGCCATAAGATCCAGTGTGACAATTTCATTTTTCTCATATGAACACCATCTGTTGTAACCCCTACAGAAGGATACCCAGTTAAAGAACTATGTTTTCATATATTTGACCATCCAAAATTTGTACCTACCTTCCTCGCTTGATGTTATTTTTATCCATAATTGCTGAGTAAACTTATTTTGAAGCTGTACATGGCATGTTTCTGTGTATTTAAAGGGAAGAGCATTTTTTTTTCCTTGTCTAGGCCAGAAGAACTAAGAAGACTCTGAGAGGCAGGCAGTAATTGTAAAAAAATTCTTGGACTGCCAGTTTATTAAGAGAAATAAAACTCTCAGGTAGTGGTTAAGTTCTGCTGTAAATAATTCACTTCTTTCTATTATGATGTTTCTCAATAGAAAGCAGTTCTAGGTGAAACTTAGCCATCTAAGGAAGGAGCAAATGACTTTTCAGGAAAAGCACAGGATATGGTAGACCAGGCTAAAAAGCAGTTCATTTGAAAAGAACCTAGAAGACTTATCAGACTTCAGTATTGTTGTGAGGAAGATCATTTAGTATTAGTTACATATAGTTTATATGGACCTAGCAGGAAGGGCTAGAGAATTCCAAGATGGAATGAAGGAGCAGGAAGTAGGGCTTGTGCTCTGGGAGAGACTCCATTAGTGGTTGGCACAAACTGTTGCTAGCCCTGGAAGATTTCAGACCTGCATCCTGATTTCCTGGGATCCTGAGTGGTGGTGGCTTTCAGCAAGAGGACAAGACCTGCAGAGCTGCACCAAGTGGAGGAGGATTTTGGGATCTGCTTCAGCATCTCAAGCACACTCTCTCTAGTTGGATACCTTGGACCACCTTGGCTTTTGGCATCCTGTGATCATCTGTGGATAACCGTGAGAACCCTCAAAACTATCCTCAGGCCCTTTAGCTGTGCTGGTCAAGCCTGGCTGGAACCAGGTTTGAAGCAGCCTCCCAGTGACTCCAGTACTGCTCCTTTGGGCCCTGCCTAGCTAGGTTGACTAGAGTTAGAGTAGACAAGTCCTCCCCTTGCCCTGTGATTTGCCCTTTAGGGTTTTAAGTGTAGAATCCCCTATTCCACCTTTATAAGTAAATCATAATTAAAACTGTTAAAAACCCTTTACCTTGCCTGATGGTTCCAAAGACCCTGGCCTAGAGTGAGCAGAGTGACAGCTGGGGCTAACTGCCATTCTTGATTCTTGGTCTCCCTATCCTGCTTGGTCCTGTCTCTCCTTCAACCCAGTGTGTGTACCCACAAACCATTAGGACACATTTACATCCCTGGTGCCCTATTTTTTACGGTATGAATCAGTAATGTGATGTGGGGGCCAAAAGAGCTAGTGTGATCATAGGTTCCACCAAGAAAGCCATGACTTCAGAGTAGGAAAATTATATATGAACTTTTTAAACACTAACTTCTAGCAGACAATTATTTGCAGTATTGTGTGCAGAGCTCAATCCAGAGGAGAGCTTTCAGGAAGGGGAGTGGAGCTCAAAATCATGCCCTAACAGGATTGGTTATAAAAACTGGGCATGTTGAGGGTTGAGGACAGGATAAATGCCTTCAAGTTTTGAAAGACTGTCCCTTAGGAAAGGGATTATACTTGCTAAACTGGATCTCAGCACACAAAACTAGGGGAAATGGCTGTTAAAGAAAGGCAGATTTTGACTCAATGTAACGAAAAATATCCTAAGAATCAGAATTGTTCAAAAGTAGAATAGACTATAACAGGAGGCTATGCCTTGTCCTTCACTACAAGCCTTCAAACAAAGCCTGGATGTCCACTTGTCTCAATGAAGATTCTCTCTAGTATGTTGTATAAGGGATTCTTGTTCAGATGTGGACTAAATAGCGCACTTCCTGCTCTGAGATTCTGTGCTCTTAGATCCAAACAATCTCTGAAAATGAGACTAGGACTACAATAATTAGCTTCCAATCCCCCCATTTTTATAGGAACCTAAGTGAGGCCTAAGACTAAGGAAGGGCAAAGTTTGGATAGCCCTGACCCTCAGGCAACATAAGGGGTATACCTCCTGCGGGGAGAAAGCATAGGTTTGGGAGATGAGAGTAGGAAAAGTGGTTCCCTGTTTGATCCATCTCTCAGAGGATGCAGGAGGAGTTCTGTACTTTGGGGTATTCTCAGGCCCCAAACAGGAAGGGTCCCTTTCTCTGGCTCCCACTGCTTTTTGGTACAATCTAGTAAGTAGAAGTTGGTAGCAGGACTGTATGCCTCTGCAGGTGATTCAAGTAAATGTATATTTATTAAATGTTGTTAGCAAATCCCCCTTTTCAAAAATTCTCTATTGGAACTGTTAGCAATACTCCTTCCATGGACATTTGCTTCTTTTACATGTGTTTTAAGAACCTCACAAACTTCAGTGGAATTGTGATCTCATCCAGGTGTGGATATCCTTCCTGTCCATTGGTGTAAACTGTTATCCATTGATGCCTTCTTATTCCATTGGATTCTTGTCTATGTTTTTTCATAGAACTAACATAGGGGGATATGCTGGAGGGCTTCATCCTGAACCATCTATCTGGTACAGAAATAAAAAGTATTATATCGATATTCATTTTTAATAAACACTTATTAAATGCTTACGAGGGGCAGCTGGGTGGCTCAGTGGATTGAGAGCCAGGCCTAGAGACTGGAGGTCCTAGGTTCAAGTCCGGCCTCGGACACTTCCAGCTGTGTGACCTTGGGCAAGTCACTTGACCCCTATCGCCCACCCTTACCACTCCTGGGCTAAGGACAGTCCCTAGCCCGGATGAAAAAGGAGGAGGGTTGGGCGTGGGGCTAGCAACCCCACCCTGTAAAAACTACATCTGCTAAAGAAACTGCAACCTAAAGTAGGGGCAGCTGGGCTAGCTCAGTGGATTGAGAGCCAGGCCTAGAGATGAAAGGTCCTAGGTTCAAATCCGGGCTCAGACACTTCCCAGCTGGGTGACCCTGAGCGACCCATTGCCTACTGGTTGTGGCCCTATGCTCCTAGAATGGAGTCCCAGGATAAAAAAAAAATGCTTATGATGTGTGATGCAGCATGCTAAGGACTAGGCTACATGCAAAGAAATAAAATCTGGCTGCTGCCTTCCTGGAACTTACAGCCTAGTAACTTTTAATTCTGTATTAAACCCAGGGGGAAAAGGTGACTCAGTAGATAGAACAGCAGATTTGAAGTCAGGAGAACTTGGGTTCAAATCTGGCCTCAGAGACTTTCTAGCTGTGTGACTCTGGATAAGTCAGTTAGCCCCATTTGTCTAGCCCTTCCATTCTGTTTTAAAGTTGTGACTAAGACAGAACAGTCCCTGTCCTCAAATAGTTTAAATTCTACTGGGCAAAAATGGAATATATCAATTAAGTATGTACAAATATATGTCACAGTACATAAGTATTTATGAAATACTGACTATATGCCAGGCACTGTGCCAAGCTTTGAGGATACAAAGAAAAGCAAAAACATAGTCCCTACCCTTAAGGAGCTCACATTCCAATGGAGACACCATACAAATAACTATGTACATTCAAGACCTATATAGAATACATGAGAGGTAGCTTTCCAAGGGAAATGAATGATAATGAGAAAGAATGGTAAAAACCTCTTACGGTAGTTGGGATTTGAACTGAGTCTTGAAGGAAGCCAGGACACAAGGTAAAGAGGGAGAGCACTTAAAGCATGGGAGACAATAAAAAGGTCCAGGGTAAGGAGATGAAGTATCATGGATGAGATACTGCAATAAGGCACAGAGAGGAATAAAGTGAAAAAATACTGGAAAGATAAGAAGGGGCCAGATGGTAAAGGGCTTTAAATTCCAGAGAATTTCTATTTGGTCTTGAAAGTAATAAGAAGCCATTGGAATTTTTTGTGGAGTTTTAAGAGTCATACCTGAGCTTACAGAAGCTCACTTTGATAGCTGAGCAGAGGAGAGATGAGTGGGAAGAGAATAGGGCAAGAAGATCAAATAGAAGACTATCTCAATATTCCAGTCATGATGGAGCAATGAAGGTTTCTACCAATGGAGTGGCTGTATAAGAGGAGAGAAGATGCATATTAATGATGTTGTGAAGAATGACAAAATTTGGCAACAGAACAGGTATGTGGGGTGAATGTCAGAAGCTGAAATCAACACCAAGGATGCAAGGTTGAGTAACTAGGAGCATGGTGGTTTCTTCCTTCAAAAGTAATAGAAAAGTTTGGAAGAAGAGACATTTTGTGGGAAACATATTTCTGTTTTGGACAACAGGCTGTTCAGGTGATAGGAGGCTGGAAGTCAGAGAGACTGGACTGATAGCTATTGGAGATGGTCAGATCAAATAATAGTTTTTTTAATGATGGAGGAAAAATGGGCTTGTTTATAGGCATTAGAGAAATGGCCAATTAATAGAGAGAGTATGAATATTAAAGAGTGAAAATAGAATGACATCAAGGATACATGTAGAAAGATCTGTCTCACTGAGACTTTATGTGAGATCGGAGTTAAGAAGATAGTGGGGGAAGACATCTGATTATGTGTAAGGAAAAGTGCAAAGGACAGTTTGGAATGTTGAAAAGGGAGGTGATTGACAAGAGCAGTGGTTGAGAGGAGGAGCAGAGGCTTGTGGGAGAGAACCCAGGGGAAAGGGGTCTTCGTCTTTAGACTCTGGGGGAGACAGAGGATTTTTGCCCAACCTCTGGATTCAGCTGTAGCTTTCTGGAGGTTTCTCTGGCTATCTCTATACCTGAAAACCTGTTGTTCCTGATTCTCAATTCAACCATTGAAGGAAAGCTCTGACATTTGCCAGTGGCTGAAAGGGGTCTGTGGACCCGGACGGCCACTGGGCCAACCACAAAGACTCACTGTCTAGACCTTTGCCTTTCAAGAGAGATCATTTTATCACCCTATTCAATCTGTTAGCTTAGTCCAGTTATCAGATATAGGAGAAGGAGTAGGAGAATTCCTGGTCAAAGTCAGCTGGCTTGGCCAGGGAAAATGGACCCCTTTATATTGTGGCAGAGTAGGGCTACCTCTCCCATTCTCCTTACCCATCCTTGATCACAATTACAATAAACCAACCTTTATTATTAGCAGTCAGATTAGAGTTTTCCTGGGAATATTGGGAAGAAGAGGGAATTGGGTCTGTCTAACTAAGCTTTGGCTTCACAAAGTCCAAGGCACCTGACATTCAGCCTTACCCTGGCAGAGTTGTGTTCAGAAAGGGTTTCTTGGGGTCTAGGCATTTAAGTTAAGTCCTAGAGACCTGTCAATTCTAACCCCAAAGAAATTCCTTATCTGTTCACTGACACCTGCCCATCTCTGCCCATTACACCCCTTTACAGAGATTATCCTCTTCATACCCTCCAAGTAAGGAAAAGAGAGTCCCTTAGATAGGCTCCATTCACACAAGCCTATCTGATCAATTAAAACATCTTTGGGGCTTTCCAATAATAATCCTTACATATGAAATGAGAAGGCAAGAAGATCCCTCTTAGTGAATTGTTTCACTGAAATACAAGACAAGGTCATCAACTGAGAGGATAAGGAAAAGAATCATAAAGGCTTGAGGAGTGATGAATAGTTTGGAATAGTCATGTGGTGAGTAAGATAGTGAATCAATTAAGGAGGCATAAAGGGTTACCTTGCTATATTGTGGGTCTGGTGGAGACCACAAAATTATGCCTGAGTGGCCAGAGGCTCATTTAAGCCATTGATAGATCCAAAAACTGGGTAAAGGAATCTTAGAGAATAATTTGACACAGGAACCTGAAAAAAAATTGAAGACCCTATGGTGGGGGATGCTGAAAAGCTGCCTTGTTGGAGCTGAAGCATTTAAAAGTCCTCAGTTGATGTTGGAGTAGAAATGCAGAAGAAAACATATGATTTGTCACTTATTTATATGGGGATATGATGTGGAGTTTTGGTTTTAGAAGGTTACACTATTATGGAAATGAATCATGTATAAATAGGTTTTGAGTGATAACACAAGTTGTAAGGGTGAAAAAGGGGTTTTATGAGTTCAATATATTAAAAGATGGTCGCTAGAGGATTGAACTATTATCAATCCTCGATTATGAATAATCTCAAGTCAAAATTGACTTATGGTGATTTATTTACAACTAGGAAGTTTGAAGGTAGGGAAATTGAGAGAGAGAAACTCTGGCCCAGACCAGAGGCCCGGACCAGGTAAGAATTTAGAGGCCCAGCAGAGGGGCACAGAGGTGAATTAAACAAGGCTTCTAGCCACAAAGCCTTTTACAATTAGAGAGGCAAGAGAGGCTTCCTTGAGGGTAGAGCCTCCAGAAACGCCAAGGGAAGAGAAGGAGAGTCAGCCTAACTTACCCATGTAACAATTCAAAGGGAAGCAGTCTGAGGTCTCACCAGAGTCTCAGCATTCCAATACTCCTCCATGAACCAGAAAAGGTCCTTCGCCAGATTCTCTCTTCCACCAAAGGCCCCATCTGACTGAGGACCTTCTCCTTTTAAAGGGGTCACTTACACGGCACTTCCTGTGCCTCCCTCCTAATTTGCATGTCCAATCACAATAGACTATTCTCATAGACCACCTAGGGGGCAGTCAGTTGATTCTGATTCGTCATCTACTCTAGCACACATGGGTTAGGACCTCCCAGAATTGGAGGTGCTCTCACCTTTGGTTATTAAACCTAAAGATGGGCAGTGTAGACTTAATCTAATTATAACAAAGTATAACTCAGTGGAATTGCTTATCAACTCTGGGAGGTGGAAGGGAAGAAGGGAGGGAGACAACAAGAATCATGTAACCATGGAAAAAAAAATATATTTTTTAAAAAAGTCCTCAGATGACCCTTGGCTTCAGCTGAGTGACTCCTGATTGCTCAGTGAGAAAACTGACTTCATTAGCTCAGAGGGCCAATGACAGCTATTGTCCTACATCGCCATCTGGAGTTGGACAGAGGTGATACTTCTCATAATGGCTTGCTCTCAGCTGCCACCTCTTATAAAATAAGAAAAGTAGACAGGCTTTGCAGCTGCTTTGGAATTCTGGTGAATTCAACCTGAACTGTTATGAGCTCTATTACTATTGAATCAAAGCAGTGTCCAGATGGGAGAATAAATGTTTTGGGATAGTGTGTATAAACTCAGGGAGAGTCCATTTAATAAGTTTTGCAATTCTCCAGCTTACAAAAAACTGCAATTACACTTTCCAAACACCCTTTAGGGGCAACCATTGATTGAAAGCACTTGTAAATGCTACTTATAAGGTCAGAAGAGATTATTTCCCTAACCAAAAGGTGGTCAGTGAATAGAGCCCAGGCCTGGAGTCTGGACGACTGAGGTTCAAATCTGGTCTCAGACACTTTCTAGCTGTGAGATGCTGGGTAAGACACTTAACCTCAATTACCCAATCCTTACTACTCCTCTACCTTGGAACCATATTTAGCATCCATTCTAAGAGAGAAGGCAAGGGTTCTTTAAAAAAGGAAAGTAGTGAGGATCAATAGCCAAGCATTGAGAAGAAAAGCAGTTTTATGTGCAATGAAAAAAAAATTTTTAAATCCTTACCTTCCATCTTAGAATCAATACTGTGTATTGATTCCAAGACAGAAGAGTGATAAGAGCTAGGAAATGGGAATTAAAGTGACTTGCCCAAGGTTATACAGTCTGAGGTCTTAAGGTAAAACCTGGGGTTAACTTATATATTTTATCTGGGTTCAAAAGGGTGAGTAGGAGACAGGAATGGACAATAGTCTGGGACCAAACAAGTAAGGGAAATTGGGTTTGGCAGTTTGGGGAATGGCAGTTGACAGGAGTAACTGTTGGGCCTTAACTGTCACACTGATCCACCTAGCCAGGGAGTCTGTGAAACTAGCAAGTGAGTAGGCTGACAATGGGCTTTATAAATAGAGTTTAATTCAATGAACTCTAATTTTAAAGAAGGGAAAGGGGTTGTATTCTACCAGTCTATGGGGAAGCCTCAGGGTCAGGAAATGAACTTATCTACACTAAGCTAGAAACTATAGCCGGGCAGGGAGCAATGGAGATCAGGAATGAAAGTGGGATCCTCACTGCTGAATCCTGTCAAAATCCAGTGATGATACAGCTTTCCCAGGTCTTCAGTCAGTACTCCTTCAGTTGGGTAAGTCAGGGAGCTAAACCATCCTGAGCTGATCAGCAACCCAGGTTAGGTTTTATAGTCTCAACCTAATCTCCCACAGGCAGATGACTTTCCTCCTTCTGGATATCAGGATATCAGGATACAAACTCCACTTCCTCTGAGGTCTCCCAGGGGGTCAGTTACAACTTGTCCCTAGCCACCATGGAGTCCATCTCAGAGAGAGAAGCAACACTTCCTGTTTCCCCATTCCATTTAGAATCCTTCAGCCCTGCTTCCTAAGCCTCCTAAATAATAGTTTATTAATCTTCCTCACAACAGAGGCCAGATCTGAACAGTGAAAATATTTTTGAACGAATCAATAATTTTGAAGCCAGAACTCCAAGTTACTCTAAGCACATGAGTTTTCCTCCCTGTAATTATTCTCTCATGTGCTTCCCTGATAGGCTCCTATAAACATGTGCCTAATCTTCACTAAAGTGAAAAGTATTTATAAGGAAGTGTGATCCTGGTATATTTGTGCATTGTGATATATTTTATTACTTGTTTGATGTAATATACAAATATATATATACATATATGTAAATAATATTTATGCCCACATACAAAAAAGCCTGTCTAGCTGAAGCAGCAAAGGATCCTAGGGGAGACAGGAGGCAGCATATTCCAGATAAATCAAACCACTGCCACTGCCTTGTCCATCATCTCTCCCCAGACCCTGATGAAGACAGGTCAAGACCTAAACCCAAAAGCCTTCAGAATAGCGATGTTTCAGTATCATCTGCAATGGGGATAAGTTAGAAGCCTTCCCAATAAGATCAGGGGTAAAGCAAGGATTCCCATTACCACCACTATTATTTAATATTGCATTAGAATTGCTAGCTTTAGCAATAAGGAAAGAAAAAGAAATTGAAGGAATTTAAGTAGGCAGTGAGGAGACTAAACTATCATGCTTTGCAGATGATATTATGGTATACTTAAGAGAATCCTAGAGAATCAACTAAAAAACTAGTTGAAATAATTAATAACTTTAGTAAAGTTGAAGAATACAAAATAAATCCACATAAATCATCAATATTTCTATATATTACCAACCAAGTCTAGCAGCAAGAGTTAGAAAGAAAAATTCCACTTAAAATCACTCTAAACAATAAAAAAAAAGTGCCTGGGAATCTACTTGCCAAGGAAAACACAGGAATTATATGAACACAATTACAAAAAATATTTTTCACACAGATAAAGTCAGATCTAAACAATTGGAAAAATATTAATTAGTCTTGGGTAGGCTGAGCTAATGTAATAAAAATGACAATTGTACCTAAATTGACTTATTTATTCAGTGCCATACCAATCAAACTACCAAATAATTATTTTATAGAACTCAAAAACATAATGACAAAATTCACCTGAAAGAACAAAAGATCAAGAATATCAAGGGAACTAATAGAAAAAAATGTGAAGGAAGGTAGCTTAGCAGTACCAGATTTCAAACTGTACCATAAAGCAGCAATCATCAAAATAATCTGGTGTTGGCTAAGAAATAGAATGGTAGATCAATGGAGTAGATAAGATACACAATATACAAGAGTAAATGACTTTAGGTTTGATAAACCCAAAGATCCCAGCTTTTGGGAATAAGAACTAAAGCTATTTAACAAAAATTGCTGGAAAAATTAGAAAATAGTATGGCAGAAGCTAGATATAGACCAATATCTCACACCCTATACCAAGATAAGGTCAAAATGGATATAAGGAGTGATACCATAAATAAACTGAATAGTTTACCTGGCGGATCTTTGGGGAAGGGAAGAATGTATGATAATATTATAAGATGTAAAATGAATAATTTTTATTATATTAAATAAAAAAGATTTTGTACAAACAAAACTAATGTAAACAAGATTAGAAGGGAAACAACAAACTGGGGGAGGGGGAAATTGTATAACAAATATCTCTGATAAAGGTCTAATTTTTCAAATTCATAGAGAACTTATAAGTCAAATTTATAAGAATACACACCATTCTCCAACTGACAAATGGTCAAAGGATTTGAACAATTTTCAGATGAAGAAATCAAAGCCATCAGTAATCATGTGGGGAAAAAAATGTTCTAAATCACTCTTGATTAGAGAAATGCAAACTAAAGCGATTCTGAGGTATCACCTCACACTTTTCAAATTGGTCAGTATGGCAAAAAGAGGAAAGTGGTAAATGTTGGAGAGAATGGGGCAAAATTGGGACACTAATGCTTATGCTTACTGGTGGAGTTGTAAACTGATCCAACCAATCTGGTGAGCAATTTGGAACTATGCCTAAAGGGCTATAAAACTGCATACACTTTGATCTGGTAATTCCACTACTAAGGCTGTATCCCAAGGAGATAATTTTAAAAATAGAAAGGACCCACTTGTACAAAAATATTTATAGCAACTCTTTTTTTGTAGTGGCAAAGAATTGGAAATGATGGGCATGTCCATCAATTGGGGAATGACTGAAAATGTTGGTGATGGAATACTATTGTGCTACAAGAAATGATAAGCAAGATTAGTTCAGAAAAAGCTGGAATGATCTGCAGGAACTGATGCAGAGTGAAATAAGCTGAACTGGGAGAACATTGTACACAATAATAGCAATATTGTATGATGATCATCTGTGAAAATTTGACTGCTCTCAGCAATGAAATGATCTGGGAACATCCTGAAGAATTTATGACGGAAAATGCTATCCACCTCCAGAGGAAAAACTGTTGGAGTTGTCTTTCACATCAGTGTATTTATGATTTTATTTTGGGGTTTTGGTTATGTATGAGTTTGTTCTTACAACAATGACCAATATGGAAGTGTGTTTTGCATGACAATAAAGATAAAATTAAACAAAAAAAGAATAGCAATGCTTTCGGAAACATCCTCTATGGAGATGCAGCCTAAGAACTGTTCCTGCATGACCTCTTGTAGTTCCATCTATTGAAGACTCAGAAATTTCTTGTCACCAAAATCCTTGACATCATCAAATGCTTCAACTTTGGAAATTGATTTGATTAGCAGAATGACATTAATAAGGTGTTCTCATCTGTTTTGCCACTGCACTCCAAGGATCATGGGACTTTTCTGAATGACTTGCAACAAAAAATTTTCCTCTGTGTTGTCTCCCCAATTAGAATGAGTCCCTTAATAGCAGGGATTATCTTTTCTATTTGCATTCCCAGCACTTTGTACAAAGTACTTAAATACTTCATTCAGACATATTTCTTTTGTTTTATGTAGTTATGCTTAAGGTTGCAAAGCATCCTTATTGTGAGTTATTAGTGCTATAAAAACTCACTGGCTGAGGTTAGAGTGGTGACTTGGAGAGTGTTTTTCCCCTCAACAGGAGGTTTGAATGAAACAGTCTCTCTCTGGGAATGTAGACCTGTCACCTTGAGGACAGGTTGTTGTGAGTGAACTACATCCAGAGAGGTGAAAGATATGAAGCTTCTTCTTAGACAGTATAGGTTTTGATGATACTTCACCATAATGATAATGCCACATACTTGACAAGTTACATATATATAAATAAAATTCTCTGCAACAGAGCTTACTCTGTATCTTTGTGAAACCAGCTTTAGCATGATGCATATGTAATTTGACCATGGGAAGATTTAGAGAGGACATGAAGCCCTCTCCAAGTATTTGAAAAGCAGTCAAATGGAAGAATTAATTAGAACTGTCCAAACTCAGAATGGTCTATCTTGGGTTTCCTCTCACTGGCAGTCTTCAAGGCTGGAAGACTGCTTTAGAGAATTCTGGGTCAAACAATAAATAGTTGGACTAATAATAAGAGGTTCTTAACCTTAGTCTGGATATAGATTTCAAAGAATCTGTGAACTTGGATAGGATTTTTAAAAATTACATCTTTATTTCAATATAATTGCTTTCCTTTGCAATGCTATCTATTTTTTTTTATAATCCCAGTCTCAAAGTCCATTAGTATGCGACTCTCTCCTTTTTGGAGGAGATCAATGTCCTGTGACTATAAGAGGGAAAAGGTGGAGTTGGTGAGATTGAGAGCTCTTCAATCTTCAGTAAGTCTTGTTTTGAACTTTTCAAGCTTCAAGTTGATTCAGGCAATCAGGTGTTTCTGGCTTCAAGAGGGAAGCTGAAGGAGGCCGCCTTTCCTTTCATCTTCTTTGTCTCCAACTTTTTCTTCTCCTCTCCCCCCTCCTCTCCCTTATTCTTCTTTATCTTTCTCTTAGCTCTCCCTCTCATCAATTCCCTTTTCTTCCTCTCTCCCCCTTCCTTCCTCTCTTTCTGTTTCAGCCCTTCCCACTTTCCTCCTCCTTCCTCACTGTTCCTTCTCCTTTTCTATTTCCCTCATCCATAACGACCTCATCTTCTCTTCTTTCTTTCCATTCCCTTTCAGCATTCCTCAACTCTCCCTCTCTGGCTTCCTTACATCTTCTCCTCCCTTACCACTTCCCCTCCACTCTCCCAACCTTCTTCAGGTGCTCCTCTTTCTCTCCCCTTCTTTCTTCTCCCCTCTCCCTTTTCTTATGTCCTTAGCTGTCCCCTTTCCTTCTCCTCCTCCTCCTTCTTCTCCCCTTCTCTCCTTTCTCCCTTCCTTCTCTTTCTCTCCCTCATCTTCTCCTTTCTCCTCCTCCCGCTCTTCTTTTCCCCTCTCCCTTCTCCTCCCCTTCTTTTCTTCCCTCTTCCCCTTCCCTGTCCCCCTCCTCTTTTCCCTTTACCGTTCTCCTTCTCTCCTTCCCTCTCATCCCCCTTCTCTTCTCTCTTCTCCCTTCTCCCTTCTCCCTCCCCTTTCTCTCCTTCCCTCTCTCGCCCCTCTCCGGGCCAGGATTTCCTCCCCACCTCCGTGTCTGCCCCACCGAACCCGGCCCACCGAGGCGCGAGAATTGCAGTCGTCCCGGCTTCCTAGAGCGTCCGAGAGGAAGCGTCGCGGGGGCGGGGCGTCCACAGGCGCGGGGGCGGGGCTCCAGAGCTGGGGACACTTCCTGTCCGGGGCCGCGGCTCGGAGTCCGGCAGGTGAGCGGCGGGGTCTGGGTTCAGGGGGCTGGGTCAGTGTACGCGGTCCGCGGGCTCCCCCGGCCCCACACTGCCCCAGGTTCCTGGGGCTCTCGGGGTACAGTCGAGTAGAGGAGTCTCCGTAGGGCCGTGGCCGGGGAGGGAAGGGCGGCCCCGCCTCGCCCGTCCTGTCCGGTCCCGTCCTTCCCTCCCTGGGGTGGGGGTTGAGGGATAGCCCGCCGGCGCGGGCTGAGAGCCTTTGAGCCCCGCGTCCCCTCCCGTCCTCGCGCCCCTTTCTCCGCCTGGACCCTGACTTGCATGCCCGAGGGTGGGAGCGCTCGGAACCTCTTCGATTGCTGCCCTCTTCCGTCCCTCGACGTATTCGTCCCCTGCCCCGGCTCGGCCGGACCCCCGTTCCTACAGTACCTCGGGGTCTCCCAAGCACGTGCCCTGCCACCACCCTGGGAAAGTAGGCTGAGCTGTTGTGGGTCTTGTTCTCTTTGTACAAAATGAGGGAACCGAAAGGACTTGCTGACAGTTGTGTTAGAGCCGGGATGCCAATCCCAGGTCTCCTGACTCTGAGGCCAGTGCTTTTTTTCCACTGCTCTAAGCCAAGGCTGAAATGCTATTCTAAATTGGCCCTGCCTTGAAGGAACCGTCTCCGCCAGACCCAATAATCCAGAGAAAGGCGTATGTGTGTGTGTTGAAGAAAAAACTGCCCTGAGATTTAAGACTATATTTTTACTTCTTGTCTTGCCACTTGCAGGACCACTGACTGTTTTTCTGATACGACTGTGAAATTTTTATCTCTTTTTTGAGGTTCAGTGTATGTAGCAAGCAACTACTTGAACCAGATGTCCCTTATCATTTCCTTCATCTGTAAAATGAGAGGGTTGTATTAAATCGGAGGATCCATAAAGTCAGTTCCAGGCTGGCCATTGTTGATTCCGATACTAAAAGCATGATACTCTGACTCTTGAGCTTTGTCGACAATTTCAGCTTCAATAAACATTAAGTATCAGTTATATAAAAGACACTGTGTTAGGTAAGGAGAAAGATATAAAATTTAGATAAAATACTTTTTGCCCTCATGGAGTTTAGAATGGGAATATGACACACTAACAGTTACAATAGAATGTATATGAGTGTAGCATACTTGGAGTCAGGAAGACCTGCTGGATTCAAGCTCTGCCTCAGATACATTTTAGCTGTGTGGCCATGGGCAAGGTTTCTATGACTACAAATTACAAATTTAGTAATCTGCAATTTTATTAGTTAAGGAAGCTTCTACAACCAGACCCTACAAAAAGCTATAAACCAAATGCTTTGCAAACTATAGGGGCAAGAGGAAGAGCATTACCAACTTTGAGTAGAGAGTGAAGAAATAATCAGGGAAGGCTTCAATTTACACTGGACCTTACCCACTCAACAGCCCTATCCATTACCTTAGAGAAATGAATAGCAGCCTGTTTTAGACTCTCCCCCAAAAAATACCTTGCTAGCTTTGTGTAAATAGACAAGTGACTTAACTTCATTTGTAAAATGCAGGCAAATAATACCTGTAATACTGTCCTGCAAGGGTTGTCAGATTGCATTATATAAATGTCAGTAGTAGTGTGAATGATTGATGGGTGAAGAAGACCCTTTTTCTGGCTTGCCTTTGACTCATATTGACTATCTTACCCTGGGAAAATGACTTAACCTCTCAGTGCTCCAGGAAATTCTTCTAGACTCTTAAGTTTTAGAATATTTAGTAGAGGGAATGCCTTCCCTGAGAGTTCATTCCCTAAACCAATAAAATCGGGTCTCACTCCCCAAGAGTCCTTTAGTCCACTTTTTCCTTCCTGGATGTGTTTCCAAACTCTCATGTTTTGGCCTCTTATAATGCCACCCTCATCCTGCCACAATTTTCCATTTTTCCCAGGTCTCAACTGTGCTACATATTCAAGAAGGCTTCTCTAGGAAGATGGCAGACCTGGGGGAAGAACAGGAGTCACCTCCTGTTCCATCCCCCATCAATTTTTCATCACCTGGGATAACTCCTGGACCTCATCGCCAAAAGGCACAGCTCCACCTCCATGATCATCAACATGGTACCCTTCAACTATATTCTTCCCTACTCAAACTGCTTATTTTGTACTCTCCCTCCCATATCTACTTAACTTTCATCTCTAAGCACATTATGCTTTTTTTCCACTCTCAGTTCAGAAATTAGCTAGTGATTGGCACATGATAAGCCCATAATAAATGATTTTTTATTCATGCAGAGCCTTCCTTGATTGCCCCATGCTATCCTAACTAGATGGATGAAATTTAGGAGGTATAGGGACAAAATGATACATTTATGGAATTTGGTACCAGCAAACCAAATCCAGGTTGAAAATGGGCTGGTAGGCACAAGAAAAGCAGATAATCTGGGGTCACTGTTGACCACAAGCTTAGTAAGAGTCAGCCCTGGAATGCCATTATGAAAAAAGCCTGTGGAATGCTGGGGTGTGTTAGAAGCAAATTCCTTGGCAGAGCCAAGATGAGGATCTGGGTTATTATATCCCTCCATCCCTGGTGGTATACTTAAAAAACGCCTGCACTAGAAATCAGAAGATCCTGATTCTAGCTTGACTCCGTGTGGGATCTCACACATATCTCTCCACTTGTCTTGGTGTTAATTTTCTCCTCCATCCAATAAGAGATTTTAGGTTAGTTAATCTGAAGGCACTTTGCAACACTGGCATTCTTGGATTCTCTGAGAATAACATATAAGGGCCAGGAAGTCATCCTTCTTTTAGACTCTGCATGCATTCAGTAACATTCAAGACACTTCAGTGTCTACTCTATAGAACACTATACTCAGCACTGGGAGAGACAGAAATTTTAAATAATTTAAATACTTCCTAGTGGAAGTGGAAACTTAGTAATCAACCATAACCCTCTTTTTTACAAATGAGGACCTGAGGTCCAGAGGTTAAGAGGCTTACCCAGGGTTACATAGTTCTTCAGGAGCATTTTTTTGTGAGAGGAGAGCCAAGGTTCAAACTAACCATCCTGGTTTAGGGCTCTTCCCTTTTCATTATACTTCTCCCATGGAATTAGAGTCTATTGATCTTCAAAGAACTTACTAGTATTTAGGCCTTTATAAGAGTAACTTGTCTCATTTTAGTCAACACTTAAAGATTTTTTTTATTCATTTTTTAAAATCCTAATATCTTTATATATATATATATCCTTCTATATTAATTTTTTTAATTTGTTACAGGGCTAGGCATTAGGGGTTAAGTGACTTGCCCAGGGTCACACGGCTAGGAAGTGTCTTGAGGCCAGATTTGAACCTAAGACCTCCTGTCTCTAGGCCTGGCTCTCAATTCACGGAGCCATCCAGCTGCCCCCCTAGTCAACACTTAAAAAAGGATAATATGGAAGCAGTTAGGTAGCACAGTGGATAGAGTGCCAGGCCTGGAGTTGGGAGAATCTAGGTTCAAATTTGGCCTTAAACACTTCTTAACTGTGTGATTCTGGACATATCACTTAACCCTGATTGCCTACCCCTTGCCCTTCTTTCTTAAGAGTTGTTACTAAGACAGAAAGTAAGAGTTTAAAAAGGGATAGGGTGGATATCAAGGAAAATGATGGTTGTCCTCTAGAAGAAGTCAAAAATGACTCAAGAATGTGGGAGAGATTGTGGTGTGTATGTACAATTAAACATATAATTTTTATGCTTTTTTTTATTTGGTTTTATTGCTTAATATGCCACAGAAGTTAAGTATTTCTATATTTTGTCATCCTTCCCAATTTGGTGGATTTTAGTGAAATCTCAGAATTTTGAAATTTTTTCATTTTTCTTATCAACAATTTGAAACAATTTTCCATTTGGCTAATATCTGTAATTCTTTTGAAAACTGTTCATAGCTTTTGACCATTATCTATTGAGGAATGCTTCTTGTTCATATATTTGTGTTAATCTCCTATAGAGCTTGAATAGTGAATCTTTAAATGAGGTGTTTCATGTAAAAAATTATTCGCAACGGTAGTTTCCCTTCTTACACTAGCTTCATTGATTTAATTCATGTAAGGACTTCTCAATTTACCTTTTGTGACCTTTGTTATCTGATATTTGATTAAGAATTCTCCCCATAGTTATAGTTGTTAAAGGTATCTTCATCCTTTTTCCTCCAGGTTTTTATGTGACTTTTTATATGTAGGTCACTTTTCATTTGCTTGTATTTTTCACTTTTAAAAATAATTTCTATGTACAACATGCCCATAACAGCTTATTCATCACTCTATATATTCCTCTCAGTTCTCTGGTTCTTCAGTTCTCCATTTCTTTCTTTTATGACCCTTAACTTTCTGTCTTAGAAACAACTCTAAGACAGGAAGGGCAAGGGCTAGACAATCAGGGTAAAGTGATCTGCCCAGGGCCACACAGCTAGAAAGTATCTGAAGCTAGATTTGAACCCAAGTCCTCCCAACTCCAGACCTGGCACTCTATTCACTGTGCCATCTAGCTTCCTCCTCTGTATTTCTTAATATATTTTTGCTTTTATAAATTTGTAGTCAGAGATTCATGGCATCATATTGAAGATATATACATTGCTCTGGTTCTTCATAATTTTCTCTCTTTGCAGATTTGTTTATATTCTTCATATGATCAAATTCTCTTAATAGTTAGAGCCTTCCAGAATCCAAAAGTGGAATGGTATCCTTAGAAAATAGTACTTCAGCTTCCTTGGAGGTCTTTAGACAAATATTAGATGACTCCTTGTCAGTGGTAGGGAAAAACCTTGTTCAGATGGAAGGAGATGGCTTTTTAGGGCCCTTTATGGGTCTGAGATTCTATAATTCATTGTGATTCATATTACAGTGATACACCATCCTAATTATTACAAGCTGTTAGGTATTTACCTTTCTAATTATTTAAAATTATAATGCTAGTATATATAATTTTGAATAAGTAGTTGTTTTTTTTGCTTATCGTGACTTGATCTTTATGATAAGTGATTTTCTAATTGACAAATCTGATAGCCTTTTCTCAATTCTTGTCTTTCTGGATCTCTCTGTAGCATGTAATGATGTCAATCATTCTTTTCTTCCTCTTAGGTTTTCTTGACTCTGCTGTCTCCTAGTTCTCCTCCTACGTGTCTGACTACTCCTTCTTAGTTTCCTTTGTTGTTCCTTCATCTAGGTCATGTCCCAGGGCTCTATCCAGGGCCCTCTTCTCCCTCTGTTCTATTTCTCTTGGAGATCTTATCAACTTCCATGTATTCAATTCTTGTTTCTTTGAAGATGAATTTTAGATCGGCTTACATCTAACGTCTCCACTTCTAATGTCATAATTCCAACTATCTGTTGAATTCCTTGAACTGGGCAACCCATAGATGTTGTAAATTTAACATGTCTAAAACTGAACTCATTATCTTCATCCAAACTTTCCCCTCTTCCTAACTTAACTTTTACTGCGATGGGTGGCGTTATCCTTCCAATCACCCAGGCTATTAATCTAGGTGTAATTCTTGACTCTTCACAGTTACGCACTCCTACATAGCCAATCTGTGGCCGAGACCTGTTGATGCCATCTTTGCACAATCTTCGTATATTCCTCTTCTCATCTCTGACACCATTACCCACCCTCATGCAGAGCCTGCAGGTTGTTTTCCCTGCTTCTCATCTTTCCCCACTCTGGTCCATCCGCCAAGTTTTTTAAATTCTATTTTGTTTCAATCAGCAAAAATTCCTTTCTCACCTTACAACCCAACTCCAACTAAGAACAAAAGAAAAATCTTATTACCAACATGTCTGGTTAGTCAATCAACAAACATTTATTAAATTCCTACTATGTGCAAGCTCTAGGGATACAAAAAGAGACAAAAGAGTCTATCCTCAAGGAGTTTACAATCTTCTGGGGAAGACAATATGCAAACATATATACAAAGCAAATTATATACGAATAAATACAAAGAGAAAATACTAGAATCAAGAGAAGTTGGGGAAGGCTTCTAATAAAAGGTAGGATTTTAGTTTGGACTTAAAGGAAGCCAGGCAGTGGAAGTCAATAGGTGAAACTGATAAGGAAGAGCATTTTAAGCATGAGACTTAGAGAAAATGACCAGAGCTAAGAAGCAAAGTATCTTGTTCATGGAATCCAGGTGGCTAGTGTCACTGAATCAGATATGTATAGGACAGTAAGGCATAAGAAGACCAGAAAGGGAGACAGCTAGGAGGCTCAGTGAATAGAGAACCAGGCCTGGAGATAGGAGGTCCTGGGTTCAACTGCAGCCTCAGATACTTTCTAGATACATGACCCTCAGCAAGTCACTTAACCCCATTTGCCCAGGCCTTACTTCTGCCTTCAAACCAATACGTAGTATTGAATTTAAGATGAAAGGTAAGGGTTTAAAAAAAGAAGTCTAGAAGGTGAGGAAGGGCCTAGTTTATGAAGGGGTTTGAATGCCAAGCAGGAACATTTTGTATTTGATCCTGAAAGCAATAAGAAGCCATAGCAGTTTATTTAATGGGGGTTGGTACGGGGTGGAAGTGGCATAATTACACTTGTGTTTTACAAAATTCACTTTAGTGACTGAATGGAGGATGGATTGGAGTGGAGAGACTTGAGTTAGACAGACCCACCAGCAGCAATTATTATAGTAGTCCAGCCATGTGTTGATGAGGGCCTGGATCAAGGTGGTGGCTGTGTCAGTGGAGAGAAAGGGACATGCTTGAAAGGACATAAAGCTGAAATGTACAGACCTTGTCAAGAGTTTGAATATGGGGGCTTCCTGGTTAAGATGGCAGCAGAGTAAAAAGCAGCTGCTTAACCTCTCCTAACCAAAGCATATAGGACTCCTCAAGGGGACATAAAAACAAATCCAGATAAACAAAGCGACCCCACAACAGGGCGCAGCGTTGAAGGTACATTCAGGGCATTTCCATGCTATAAAGGGGTGAAACAGCTCTCACTAAATCGCGAGCTGAGCAACCCCCTCCCCCCCACACCACCTACAGTGCCAAAGCCAGCGCAAAAGAGTTAGAGCAAGTTTGGGGTACCCATTAAGTCATTGGCAGCTCCAGGGCCTGCTCCTGAGAGCAGCAAGACTTAAGACCCCAAGAGGCTAAAGAACGTGGGCGGACTTTGAACACAGACCTTGAGCGCAGGCATGAGTGAAGGTGTAGACGCAGGTGAGGGTGAAGGCTCGGAAACCCTGAGTGGGGAACCAGTGCAGACGGGTGCTTGACTGTGGAAGCAGTGCCCTGAGACTGTTAAAGGAGCCTCAGGCAGAGGATCAAGCAAGGGGGACCACCAGGAGGCTTGACCCAGAGAATAACTAGACCTGAGACCTCAGGAGCCTGAAGAGTGCAGACAGACCCTGAGTGTGAGGATAAAGCTGAGAAGGCGCTGGGCTAACAATGGAAAGCCAGAATCGGGAACCCCAGAAGAGAAAGATCAACAAGAAGAAATCTTTAATACTCGACAACTTTTACACAGAGAAAATCCAGACAACAGAGCAAACAGAAGAGAACAAACAAGCAATCACATCCGGACCCTCCCAAAATGATGAAAACTGGTCACAAGCTCTTGAAAAGTTCAAATCTGAGATTATGAGAAAGATGGAAGGAATCTGGCAAGAAAATAACAGTTTAAAAGAGTTTGAATATGGGGTTTGAGAGATAGTGAGGAGGCCAATATAATTCCTCAGGTGCAAGGATGATGTGCACCCCTACAATAATAGGAAAGGTAGAAAGAGGACAAGGTTTAGGGGGAAAGAATGAGTCCAGTTTTGGAAACATTGAGTTTAAGATGTCTACTGAGCATCCAGTTTGAGATGTGTGAAATGCTTTCTTCAAAAGAGATTTGAGATCCGAGGTCAACATAAAGTTTGGGGCAAGATAGATAGATTTGAAGATCATCAGCATAGAGACTAATTAAATCCACAGGAGGTGATGAGATCACCAAGTAAAGTAGTATAGAGGGAAGAGGATCCCAGGATAGAACTCTGAGGATCACACACAATTAAAGGACATGATCCGGAGGAGGATCCTGCAAAGGAGGTAGGAGTGGTTAGATAAAAAGTATCAAGTTGAAGAGAGTGATTAACAGAATCAAAAGTTTTAGGAGAGTATAAGGTGAATGAGGATTGAGAAAAGACCATTGGATTTGGCAATGAAGAGATCATTGGTAACTTAGTTCATTCAAAACAAATTTTCACATTGGTCATGTCCAAAATACTTTGTCTCATTCTACACTCTTGAGTCTTTCACTCCTCAGCCAAGAAATGAGTAGACTATTTCATCATGAATCCTCTGGAATTGTGGTTGGTAGTTAGAACAAGAGTTCCCAATACTTTCATCATTGTTTGTCTTCACCATATTGTTGTCATTATATAAAATGTTCTCCTGCTTCTGTTTATTTTCACTCTGTATTAGTTCATAAGAGAATTTCCAGGTTTCTTTGAAAACTTCTCCTTCAACATTTCTTCTTCTCCTTCAATATTTCTTACAGCACAATAGTATTATATCACATTTATATAGTATTATCTTGTTCGTCCACTTTCCATTTAATGGGCTTTTCCTCATATTCCCATTCTTTGCCACTTCAAAAAGAACTGTAAATATTCTTATACATTCTTAGAGTTTGTTTTTCTTAGGACTAATTCTAATCACCCTTTCTCTAATTCTCATTCCCCTCTTATTTCCTTTTTGAGTGAAGTGTATTTCTGTACCCAATTCTGTGTATGTGTTTGTGTATTCTTCCTTCCTTTGACCTGTTAAGATAATAGTGAGGTTTAAATGTCAGCCGCTCCTGCCCACCCTCTTCTTGTTTGTAAAGATGTAATGTTCCCTGATTATGTGAGATGATTTTCCCTAATATTCCTTTTTTTTTTTTAACCCTTAACTTCTGTCTAGATTTGATACTAAGTATTTGTTCTAAAGCAGAAGAGAAGTAAGGGCTAGACAATTGGGGTTAAGTGACTAGTATAGAGTCCCTCAGCTAAGAAGTATCTGAAGCTAGATTTGAACTCAGGACCTTCTATCTCCAAGTCTGGTCTCTATTCACTGAGCCACCCAGCTGCCCCTTCCCTAATCTTCCTTTTCCTTCTCAATCCTCTCTTTCCATCTCTTCAGATCATCAGGGCATAATCTCCCAGGCCTTGTATATTTAAACTCCCTCTGTAACTTCTGATGTTAGGATTCAGAAACAAATGTATCATCTCTCTGTATTAGAACATCCTTGTTTGGACCCTAGTAATTTTCCTTTTGGATTTACCTGTTTTTGTTTTTTTTTTTGTTTTTTTTACTACAACACACAGTATTTGAACCTCAGAATTTCTATATAGCTTTGATCTTTTCATCCAGAATTTTTGGAAATCATCATATTTCATTAAAGATCCATTTTGTCCCCTGCAGCATTATACTTACTTTTGTCATGGAGTCATTCTTGCCTGTATACTCATATATTTTGCTTTCTGAAATAGTGTTCCAAATTCTCTGCTACTTTATAGTGGTGGCTACTAAATTATGTGTGCTCTTGACTATGACCCCTCTTTCTTTTTGGCTACTTGCAGTATTTTTTTTCCCTTTAATCTGGAAACTCTGAATTTTGACTCTAATGTTCTGGAAGTTTTCATTTTGGGGCTTCTTTCTAGAGATGAACAGTGTATTCTTCCTATTTTTACTTTATTTTCTAGTTTTAAGAACCTGGGCAAGTTTTCTTTTAAGATATCTTTAAATACCAAGTCTAGGCCTTTTTTTTTTTTGTTCACATTAGTTAGATTCTTAAATTTTTTTCTCACTCTGTTTTCCAGGTCAGTTTTTTGTTTTGTTTTGTTTTGCTATGATACTTTACATTTTCTAACGTATTTCCAGTCTTTTGATTTTGTTCTCATATTTCTTGTTGTTTCACTGAATCATTGACTTGTATTTGGTCCATTTTAAATTTTAAGGGAGTTTGTTATTTGGACATTTCTATATGTCTTATGCCAAGCTTTTAGTTCCCTTTCTAATTCTTTCTTTCAAAGCTCTCATTTCTTTTCATATTTTTTCAAGTACCTTCATTTCATTTATAAAATTATTTCATAACTTCTTTTAAAATTCTTGCTTTATCTCTTCCAGGAGTTCTGGTTGAGTTTGTGGCTAAGCTGTTTTCTTTTAGGTTTTGCTTAAAGATATTTTGAAGTCATTTTCTTCTGGATTTGTGTCTTCAATTTTCCTGCTAATATAATATCTCTTTATAATAGGATTTTGTTTGCTCATTTCGCGTTACTCATTTGTTTGCTCATTGCTGAGGTTGAACTTGATGTTTGGGCTTGACTGTGCCACATTTCTAGAACTGTTCCTAGTGATACTTTCTTGGAGTTTTGAATATTGTCTTGGTCCAGGATCTCAGGGACAGGTTAGGGACCTGCAGTCTTCCAGAGCTCCCAAAGTGGTCTGATTCAAGACTAAGTCTGACTGCTCCCCTTGTCTGATCTTTGCAAATTACTTACCTGGGCTTGTATCTGAGTCACAGTAGATTACTCAGGTTTTCTCAGCCAGGTAGAAAACTGATGGTTCAGAGTGACAGAATCCCCTTTGGTCTGGGATTTGCCCTGCATATTCCTCTGTAGGCCGTACTAGGTGCTGGAACTAAAACTTTGCTCCAGGGATCTGAGCCACACTACTGCCTCTGACTCCCAAATTTCATTTTTTCCTGAGACACTGACCCAGTGACTCCCTGCCCAAGAAGACAGCTCCTATGCCCAGGTCCTCTTCTCAGTCTTCCTTGGATCTGTAATCCAGAACTAGATGCTAGGTAACAGAGGTGCCAGCTGGCACCTATTCCTATCTCACTGACCTGGTATGGATCTGGTGGTGAACTGGTATGAATCTGGGACCTCTTCTTACCCTAGTGCATAGCTGCTCCCTACACACTGCTATGTTCTATATATATGATGTGCTCTTTGTCCTATCCATTCCCCATGTCTGAAGACTTCTCTGTCTCCTTATATCAACTAGATTGGATAAATGTTTTGTTATGACTTTTTCCTGGATTTCTCCATTAGATTTCAGCCTGATTTTCTAGATCTATTTGAAGGAGTTTGTGGAGAGGAACTCAACTGTACTTCCTACTACTCTGCCATCTTGACTCTCCTCTACTCAATTTTCAGATTGATCTTCCTAACATGCAGGTTTTTACCTCCCCCCAATTTAACAAATTCCAGTAGCACTCTGTTATCTACAAGACCAAATATAAAATCCTGTTCAGCTTTTAAAGCCTTTATAGCAGGGGTCGGCCGTGAGAGCCATAATCGCCACATTTTTTAAAATGTAATTTCGTAAGAGCCGTACAGTGTTTACAGTGCGCGCTTCTGTAACAGTGCCTGAAAAAAAATTGACTTTATGGCTCCTGCAGAAAGAGCCATATCTGACCCTCAAAAGAGCCAGATATGGCTCGAGAGCCATACGTTGCTGACCCCTGCTTTATAAGTTAGCTCTTTTTGGCCTTTCCAGGCTTCTTACACCTTCTTCCTTTTTACTTTGTACTCTGACATCCAGTGCCACTGGCCTCCTTGGCATAACTTTAATGAGACACTCCATTTTTTAACTTTCTCCCACTCTTGACACTCCCTTCCTCTTTATCACCTCCAAGCATTCCTGGTTTCCTTCAAGTCTCATCTAAAGTCTAACCTTCTTCAAGAGGCCTTTCAGTTGGTCAACAAGTATTTGTTATAGTCATTGTATTGAATTCAGAACCTGCTATGAGCCAGGCACTCTGTTAAGCCCTGGGTATACAAAGAAAGAAAAGACAGTCCCTGACCTCAAGGAGCTCGCAGTCTAATGCAGTGGTTTCCAAACTTTTTGGCCTACCACCCCCTTTCCAGAAAAAATATTACTTAGCGCCCCTTGGAAATTATGAAACTATTTATTGAACTCAGAATAAAATGTAATACAAAAAAATGTGGTCATCACCGCTACCCTGGATTGCTGCAGCACCCACCAGGGGGCGGTAGTGCCCACTTTTGGAATCACTGGTCTAATGGGACAGACAATTTGTAAACACCTATGTACAACCAAAGATATAGATATATTAAATTAGAAATAGCAACTGAAAGATATTTGCATTAGGAAGGATTAGGAAAGACTTATTAAAGAAGGTAGGACTTTAGCTGAGACTTGAAGGAAAGAAACCAAGAAGTGGAGATGAGGAGGAAGAGAGTGATCCAAATCAGAAGGTGGAGTTTCTTGGATTAGGAATAGCAGGGTCCAGTGTTACTATATCAGAGGACATAGGGGTGAGTAAAATATAAGAAGACTGGAAAGGTAGGAAGAGACCAGGTTATTAAGGGGCTTGAACACCAAGAAGTATTTTATATTTGATTCTGGAAGGAATAGGGAAATGCTGGAGTTTATTGTATAGGGTAGAGGGCTGAATATAGACTTGTGTAGATATTAAAATTAATATGCAAAAGCTAAGTATTATATTTTATAAAGTTTTATCAATAATAAACTAACATAAAAACCAAAGTGAAAAAGGTGCTAAACTAACTTCAGCCATGCTCATGAAGAAGAGCGGAAGGAGGAGTTACAGAACTTATAAAACAATAACATGACCACACAAACGTGGAGGTGCGGAGAGATTAAAGGGAATTTTGGGAAATACTAAGGGACTTATGGGGGATGAATTCCAAAGGTTCAAAATCTCCATTTATACCCTTTCTCTTTTAGAAAAGCAGTTTGGCAGCTTAGCAGAGGATGAACTGGAGTGGTGAAAGACTTGAGAAAGGGATACTAACAAGCAGACTATTGCAATGGTTCAGATGTAAAATGATGAGAGCCTGCCCTAAGGGGAATGACAGTGTCATAGGAAATAAGGAATTATATCTAGGGGATGTTAATGAAGGTAGAAATGACAAAAAAGTTTTGAACTTTTTGTAAGAAGCCTTTCCCATAGACCTCTCTAGGATTCAGCTACTAGCAGCCCCCTGCTAAGGCCTGCTGATTTAGAGAGACTGAATTGGAGGCTCCTCTTTGGTCTGGGATTCATAGCTGACTTCAGCCTGAGGTGGACACTAGAAGGAAAGTCTGGCTCTGCTCCTGGAGTCAGAGCCACCCAGATACCATTTACTTCTTCTCTTTTTTTAAAATCTTAAACTGTTACTTTCTATCTTAGAATGAATATTGTGTATTGGTTCCAAGGCAGAAGGTAAAGGCTAGGCAATGGAGGTTAAGTGACTTGCCCAAGGTCACAAAGCTAGGGAGTATCTGAGGCCAAATTTGAACCCAGGACCTCCCATCTCTAGGCCTGGCTCTCAATCCACTAAGCTACCCAGCTGCCCCCTATAGGAGTGGGTGTTTAATAAGTAATGAATTATACTTGAAGAAAAAAAACCAGTGTAAGGCAAAAAATAAGTCTGCAGACATCTCTAGGCTTGCTCTGAATCTACTGAGCCAACAGCTGCCCCCGCCCTACCTTTTGCTTCTAAACTTGCTCCTCATTCAGTACAAAGCTAAGGCCTACTTCACCTAAACACAAGTTGCCTCCTGAGTCTACCCTAGATCTGTGACCCAGAACAGTGTAAAGAACAACAGAGAGGGCAAGTGGCACTCATCCCACAGCCTGCACTAGTTCAAAGACTCCCTAGAACCTCTTGCTATCCCAGTGCACAGCTACAGCTCCCTTTCAGGCCAAGGGAGCACTAGAATGTCCCCCCCTGGTCCATTCTCCATACCCCTTTCCTAGTGTCTGCAGACTTATTTTTTGCTTTACACTGTTGTTTTTTTTTCCCCTTGGATTTTCTTATCAGGAATTAGATCTTATCAGGAATGAGTTTTCTAGATATTTGTGGAGGGAGTTTGGTATAGATGGGTTGTACTTTCTACCATCTTGACTGCTTCCTTACTTGAACATAAGAAGAGAACATGAAACACTAGGTAGATATTATAAAGAAGCAAATTTTAGTTTGACTTAATGGAAAAGTTCCTAACAACTTTTTTGCTATCTTTCAGTCATTTCAGTTATGTCTGTCTCTTTTATTCATTTGGGGTTTTCTTGGCAAAACTGAAAACCAGTTTTGGTATTTTCTTGGCTAAGATACTAAAGTTATTTGCCATTTCCTTCTCTAACTCATTTTACAGATGAAGAAACTGAGGTAACAAGGTTAAGTGACTTGTCCAGGGTCACATAGGTAATAAATGTCTGAGACTGGATTTGACCTTAAGACGATGAGTTACTGATTCCAAGCCCAGTGCTCTATCCACTGTACCTTCTAGCTGCCTACTATTAGTCTTGTCCAAAAGTACACACAATAGGCTTGCTTAGGAAGTAAAAGGCTCTCTTTCATTAGAATTCTTCATTGGTCCCTTGGCCAGGGATGTTGTAGAGGAGAGGTTTCTAGCCTGGGATCCACAGATCCCTGTGGGGTCCATAGATAGATTTTAGGGGATTTGTAAATTTGAATGAGAAAAAAAAATCTTTATTTTATTATAATTGTATGTCATTCTGAGAAGGCATCCATAGTCTTCACCAGATTGCCAAAAGGGGTTCATGACACAGAAAATGTTAAGCACGCCTGCTGTATTGGGAATCTTGTTTAGATATTGGTTGAACCAGGTACCTTTGAAGACCTTTTCAACTCTGAGACTCAGAGTCAGAGACAAGTTCCCTCTCAAGATCACTAAACATAATGTGTAATGAATTCATTCAGAAGACATATTTGCTGTGTGTTGGGTCCTGAGTTCTGTGCTAAGGAGTGTTAAACTTGCCAAGAATGCTTTTGAGGGTAAGGGACATTTGGATTGGGTCTGGATAGAAGCATAGGATTTGGGTAGGAATTGGCGTTAGGGAAGATGCCTTCCAAGTTTAAGGGATCATAGATAAGGCCAGTTCAGCTAATGAAATGTCTCTGGGTATAAAGAGATTGAAAACTTGTATCTTCTATAGCCCTTTGATCACTGTTGCCATATCTGTGGCCCTTAGTGAGCAGGACAGCAGAAAAAGCACTGGATAAAAAGGAGGAGTCTTGCTTCACTTCATCTTCTAAAGCAGGGGTCAGCAACGTATGGCTCTCAAGCCATATCTGGCTCTTTTGAGGGCCAGATATGGCTCTTTCTGCAGGAGCCATAAAGTCAATTTTTTTTTTTCAGGAGCTGTAACAGTGCGCGCACTGTGAGCACTGTATGGCTCTCATGAAATTACATTTTAAAAAATGTGGCGTTTATGGCTCTCACGACCAAAAAGGTTGCCGACCCCTGATCTAGAGGCTCATCTTCCTCAACTGAAAATGGGAGAAATATCAAAATAGTATTTAGAATTTACACAGAGTCTTCAGGTTTGCAAAGAGCTTTACATGTTATCTCATTTGATTGAATCTCTGTCCCAGCTCCTCAGGCACTTTTTCAAAGATTTATGTTCCACGGTGAATATAAAAATGCCCCAGAAGTGTTATATAAACATAAATATGTACTATGTTTATTCCAACCAAGCTTCTAGGTTTTTTTTAGCCTTTGCCTTCTCACTTCCCATAGCCCATCAACCATTAAACCCTGCAATGGGTCACAAATGGAGCTTGAAGAGTTTCTTCCTTCCAATCCTCAGGAAGACAATGGCTGTCTTTGTGGCTTTAGATGTGGCCTTCACTAAAGCAAAGGCCTGGGCCAGATGTGTTTTCTGACCAAATCGAAGGAGTCTATGACTGTTCAATATGCCTCTTACCCTTTCACCTTTCGCTGTCTTTTCCTATAAACTGCCACCTAGTGATTGTTGCCCCCATGTTTTAATTCTACATCACCTGGCTTGATTTTTTTCTACCTTTTTTCTCTTCTGTCAATCTCTCCTCCTCACAACCTTTTTATACCTTCCCTCCCTCCTCCTTTCCTCCCTGCATATTGTGCTTATCTCAGGCTGGCACATAACTCTGGCAACTCCTCCCACCAGCACTTCTCACTACCACCCCCTGCATTCCATATCAAGATAGATTTTTCTTTGAATGCACAAAGACTGAGTGGGTGCATCTTTCTGCCACATTTTTGGAGAATTCCATATTCTCTGTCTTTTGCCCCGCAACTGCATTTAGAATATTAGAATATAAAAGCTGAAAATAACCTTTGAGATCATTGAATAATAATGATCATGTTAATAAATCCCTTTTTAAAAAATGTTTCAAGGTTTACAAGTAGTTTCCACAGAACAATTCCATGAGGCCTTTAGTGTAAGTATTATCCTCATTGTTTCTCTTTTCCACATGTGAAAACTATATCAGAGAGGTTACATAGCATAATGGCCACATAATATCAGATCCAGGATTCCATTCCAGATCTTATTCTAGGCACAATGCCAGTACATCAGTCTGCCTCTCTAAACTCACCCAGCCCATAGGTCATTTTAAGAGGACAAATTTAGAACTGGAAGGAACTATGGGGGTCTTCTTGATATGAAGATTAAGAAACTTGCCAAAGTCTCTTACACATGGTAAGTGGCAGAGCTAGGATTCAAACCTAGGTCTTCAGACTCTAAATTCAAGGCTTTTTCCATGGCACCATATTGCCTTCCAAGAAATCACAGTCTCATGATTAATTAGAATCTTAGAGTTGGAAGAAAATATGTAAAGCCCATGTAATCCAATCACACTGCCTGTTTGAGGCCTCCAAACAGTATCTTTAACAACCCTCAGTCTAGAGTCCCACACCAGAGATCTCTCTATTGTTTGTCCTTAGACCCACTGAAAGAAGCCTAGCAGCTAATTGTCAGTGAACTCAGCAAGAAAAGCAACATTCCAGCCTCAACCAGTCACCTCTGAAAGGAACTAAAGCCTCATTTATGACCTAGAGCTTCTCCAGACACCTGCCTCCAGGGTGTGTGAAAATAATTATGACAATAGTTTCAACACTTTTGTCAATCATCTATTTTTGGTAGACCCTTCTGCCCAAAAAAGAGAGGTTTCATAGAGGGGGTGACCTTTGAGTTGGGGACACAGGCATTCTAAGGTTGAAGTAGAGTCCTGACAGATACAGTGGGAACATATGGACCACATGTGAGAAGAGGACCTAGAATCATTAGATCACAGGATTTAAGGCTGGAAGGGACCGTACAGAGTATCTAGCCCAAACCCTTCATTTTACATATAGGGAAACCCAAGTAGGGAAGATTAGATGACTCTCCCAGAAGAGCATGGAGAGATGTGTGTTTTCCAGCACACTTTTAGGGGTCTTTTGAGTCAGAGCTAGAATCTTGGGGAAATTACTTCGATTCTCCTAACCCCTCCATTATGTGGTGAGGAAAAGGTTTTGTAAACATGTTTACACACATATGTACATATTATTTCCTGTGTGTTCACTAATCCATGCCTTAATACTTCAGTCATTACCACTGGTACAAATTCTTGTCCAAGTTTTTCCATAAAGGATCTATCTAGTAATCTACAGGCCTTCTCTGTTTGTTGTTTTTTTTTTTGCTTTTGCTCATTCGAGTACAACTATTATCTCTTACTTTCTAAAAATAACCAGCCCACTTTCATTTCTGGTCATATAAGTCTTTAATATTCTATTTTCTGGCAATTTTGGAGCATAAGCCTTCTCTAGAAACACACCACAGCTTCTTTGTATCCACATTTTTGTATTTTTTTTTCTTCCATTCATTTTTCCATTTTTGTTTGGGTAATTTGAGATTTTCATTGTTCTGAGATTGTGTAGTCCCATGATTAACAGCTGTATAAGCATCAGTGGGAGAATTTTTTTTTGGAGTAGGGGCCATGCTTATGATTTCATCAGTGTAGGGAACTCCTCATCTAAAACTTTCCATTGATGCAGATTGAAAACTTCTCTGACATATAATCTTTAGCAGGTTTCCTAGGACTTTAAAGAGTTTAAGTGACAACAAATACAGGTTTTCTACTGTTCCTGAAAGAATGTTAGTATTTTTAAATCAGTTTTTATGATAGGGAGTAGCTCAGGACCATTCAAAGTACTGTGATGTTTCCCACATGAAATCCAAATCCCTCTTCTTAATTTCAGTTCTGGAGCCTAAGTCATTGGACCTACTTTGTCTAGCCAAGATATCACTACTTGGGCTACTTACTCAACAAACTGCATGCTATAATCTTTATTGTATGCATTCTTCATCCAGTTGGCCTTTCCTGTGTGGAATACTAGGCCAATCTCTTTTGACTGGCTATGGATCTCATCATGGAGGTTTTATATTGTTCCAGGTCTCTATGCAGTTAACATAGTATCTTCCTGTAGGAGCAGCTTAGGGTCATCTAGGTGGCATAGTGGATTGAGGGCCAGGCCTAGAGATAGAAGGTCTTGATTTGAAGTCTGACCTCAAATATTTCCTAGCTGTGTGACCCTGGACAAGTCATTTAACCCCCATTGCCTGCCTTACCACTCTTCTGCCTTGGAAGCAATACGCAGTATTGATTCTAAGATGGAAGGTAAGGGTTTAAAAAAAAAGGGAGCTTCTGGATGAATCTGTTTATATTTTCCATAGCACATCCTCAATGCCAATGATAAAGCACCTTTTTGAAGCATGTATTTCCCTCTTTGATGCCTCACCTGATTTTAATACTGAGCAGATCACTGAACAAAATTGTCTTTTTGGTTGTATCTGTTGTAGAATCTGCTTTGATTTTAATATGTACATGGAAAATGTATTGTTGTATGTGACCTTTAAAACTCTTGCTTCTAACAAATCAAATACTTTTTGCATTCAATAAATAATAAATACAGTGAGATACGACAGCCTCTACCTTTTTTTGGTCTCTTGTGGCACCCATGATAACATATTCTACCTTACAAAATCATCTATAAAAGATTTCCTGTTGCCTTATATTTTCATCCAAGATACTGTTGCTATGGCTGTAGACCATACTCATAATACATTTTTGTGATCTATTCTATTCTTTCAAAACCTCACTATCAGTGAAACATCTAACTCAGGGATGAAAAATGTCACTTAAACTATGTGTTTAAGTAACCAAATAAGATTCATGCTCTGTGGAGAAGCTAGGGTTCCCCAGACTTTCTGTGAATGAATGAATGAATGATAAAGCATTTATTAAATACCTACTATTTTCTAGGCACTGCTGAAGATACAAATGCAGTTAAACAAAACAGCTTATATTGTAATGAAGGAAGGCAGTACATAAGAGGGATCTAGAAAGGCATGGGGAGGTATTCACAGGATGGCATGATTTGGAAATAACTGGGATGTCATTTGAAGGTTTAGTTCCAAACAAGATAAAGAGGTAAATCACTTATCTGAACTTATGAACCCAGAGACCAGGTATTTCTGGTGGAAAAGGATTGAGGCCTGGAAATGATAAATACATTCTCTGGTCAATACCAAGAGCTTTAAAAAAAAAAGAAAAGAAAGAAACCTCATATTTTATTTTTTTTAAATGAGTCAATTTGATTTGGAGTCCCATTCTTTTCAGCCCAAAACTCCTTGACATCATCTCCAACTGGTCCTTCTGCTTTCCAAAGCCAGCCCCTTTTCATGTTCATTTGATCCCATCCCAACCAGTTTTCTCCCTCAGATTGTATCCTCAGTAATCTCTGCTCTTTTCCAAATTTTCAGCATCAATTAGCTGGTTCCTTCTTTACTTCCTTCAGACATGCCCAAGTCTCTTCTATCCTTAAAAAACCTTCACTATAACCTATCATCTACTTAAACCATTGTCCTTTATCTCTCCTTTTTTTCATCCAGACTTTGAAAAAGTTGCCTAAACTCACTGCTTTCACTTCTCATTCTCTTCTTAAATCTGCAGTCCAGCTTCCAACCTCCTCTCTTAACTGGAACGACTCTCTCCAAGTTATTAATGATTTTTGCCATTATTATTAGTGATCATTGCCAAATCTGATGGTCTTTTCTCATTCCCAATCTTTCTCAATCTATTTACATTAAACACTGTTGGCCACCCTCTCCTCCTGGATACTCTTTTCTAGGTTTTGGTCTCTCTAGATTCGCTCCTACTTATCTGGCTGCTCCTTCTCAGTCTCCTTTGCTGGTTCATCATCCATTTCGCATATCATTCCCAGCTCTATATATCCAACCCCAATCTTTCTCCAGAGTTTCAGTTCCACATCACTAATTTGACTCTTGGACATTTCAAACCAAATGCCCCAGAAATATCTAAAGGTGAATTTTTGGCCTTTCCTCCTAAACTTCCCTATTTCTGTCCAAGCCACTACCCCTCTTCTAGTGTCTTAGATTTGAATCTCAGCATATCCCCAACAACTCAAAGCTTTCATATCCAGTCAGTTTCCATTCTTGCTATTTTTACCTTCATAAACATCTCCCACATCTGATTCCATCTCTTCTCTCACAGCTAGGACCTTAATTTAAACCCTAGTCTCCTCCAGCCTAAATTATTGCAACAACTTTCTAATTGGTCCCTCTGCCTCAAGTCTCTCACCACTCCTACACACAGTTGCCAAAGTCATTTTCCTGAAGTACAAACTTCCTTAAGTACAGTCATAGTACTGATCATGTGACTCTCCTATTCAGCAATTCCACTGCTTCCTATTGCTCCTGGCATAAAATATAAATTCATCTGTTTAGCATTTAAAACCTTACACAGTCTGTCTGCAGCCTATTTTTTTAGTCTCATTGGACATTACTCCTCCCACACACCAAATCTAACAAACTGTCCTTCTTTTCTGTTCCCCAAACACAGTACTACATCTCCCATATTGGTACCATTCTCCATGTGGGGAAGGCATTCCCTTGCTTCCTGAAAGATGTAGCTCAGGCACCATTCCTGAAATCTTTCCTGTTACTTTAATTGCCAGTTACTTCTTCCTAAACTACTTTATATGTATTTGTATTTATTGACTTCATCTTTGTGCTTTACATATATTTAAGTGTACATTTTGTCTCAGAATATAAACCCCTTGACATTAGGGGTTATTTCATTCTTTGTACTTGTATCCCCAGTGTCTGGCTTATAGTAGGTGCTTAATAATACTTGTTGATTGGGGATGTAGACTCTAAGTGATCACCCTAATGCAAATATTAATAATTTAGAAATAGGTCTTGATCAATGACACATGTAAAACCCAGTGGAATTTCTCATTGGCTATGGGAGGGGGTGGGGGAAGAGAAGGGAAAGAACATGAATCATGTAATCATGGGGCAACATCCTTAATTAATTAATTAATTAAAGCTCCCCAGGCTTGGAAATAAATAAATAAATGCTTGTTGATTGATGGAGTCAGTCATTAAACTTTTAAGTGCCTAAATCCTGGGAACAAAAGAAAAGTAAAGCAGGCCCTGCTCTCAGGGAACTCCCAGTCCAGTGGGGGAAACCACAAGCTATGAGTAGGATAAATTGGAGATAATCAATAGAGGAAAGGCACTAGAATTATTGAAGGGATGAAGAATAGGCATTTGAATATGTATGACATTCATGATATATGTGTATGACATTCAATTGTGTGCCTGGGCCAGGTATATATCTGTCATATGTGTATTTCAATGCATGTTTCTTAGTCAGAGGGCTTCCCTGTGTGGGTACCCTCCATGTGTCAAGCATGTTCATTTCATAAGTATCCTTTTTTACTAGTGGGGTTGTAACCTGTGGGAAAGTATATCCCAGGTGTGCATGGGGAAACTCTTTCTTGTAAAGTAGCATGATTAAAATCAATTTTAAAAGTATTTGAGATATATATGTGTGTGTGTGTGTGTGTGTGTGTGTGTGTGTGTGTGTGTGTGTGTGTGTGTGTATATACACACACACACACA